>NC_044246.1:24839517-25139517 GCF_003957555.1 Calypte anna
GTACAAATGGAATGATAAAAGATGTGCATAGGAGCCAATATTTGTATGTATCAAAATATGAACATAAATGTGTAATAATTCAAGCACGCTACTCTGAAAACACAAAGTTAGTGGATTAAAAGTTACAGGTTCATTTATAACATATACTCTTCATTAAAATAACAGATCTCCCTGTATCAGTTTTAAAAATACATCAATCAGTTTTAAAAATACATCAATAAAATTCTTAGCTATTAAGATGTCAATATCATAGGCAGTCCTACAAATTTTAGCTACCTCAACATAAACACAACAGGACTTTGTGAGGAACACACACTGCAATTGTTATTACATGTTAAGTTTTTCACTATATATAGACTCTTCATGATTGCAGCTTCTAAATTTTCAAAGATTTTATCTTTTTTGGTCCTTCTATAGTTTTTAGGCTATAATATACATACAAATACATTTTAGGCCATTTATATATATACACAAATACATTTTACATTCTATATTGTTGTTTTCAGGACTGGACCTATGTACATAAATCAAAAGCAGTAATAAATAATATTAAGGTTGCATGCAGTCTAGCTGTCTTTGAAAAATTAAAAAACTAAAATTCTCTAGAAAATGGTCTCTCTTTCCAGAAAAAAGAAAAAAAATGCTCTTAACTATTAACATGGAAAAAAGATAAAGGCAATTGCTTGCACAAGTTCTGCATAAAAAGAGGGAATGATTCAGGATAAATTCTAACAAGTTCCCTAAATACTTCCCTCTCAGAAAAAATCCAATGTTTCAAAAAATAGAAGGTCAAAGTGAATGTATGCAGAGTTACATGGAAGAGTTAAACTTATTGATGAAAGACTATTTGCTGATAACAATGCACCTATTTGGAATAGGATAGCATTTGGGACTACTTGAACAAAAGTCTACAGAAAACTGATAAATCAAGGAACTGAGTAGGATTTAAACAAACAACAGACATGGCTGAGAACACATGAAATGTCATGAGTACAGCTGAGAAATAAGTGATGGCACAGGACCATTTATTCAGCTACTAACAAGACACTATTTGCTTTGGTCTCCGCAAAGCGAGACAGCCATCAATCCAGCCACAGCTCCAGAAATTCTTGAGACTAAAGCCCTAAAAAAGTTATTATTGTTTCTGGGTGCACACACACAACACCCCAATAAGTCTGGCTTTCAAAAACATCCACTATTTATCACAGAGTCAGGTGAAATCCTGAGTGACCTCTTGCAGAAAAGAGTTCTTCCCCGCTAAAGCACTTCCCCCAGAATTGCTGTTACAAAACACTAGGGCCTGAATTCTCCAAGAAAACCTCCAGGACCAATAATAATTTCACACCACAGTAACCAACTTGAAGGTGCTTTGCTTGTGTGATAGAATCCTCAGCCCTGTCAGCCTGCATCTTGTGCAGTGACAACAGATTCTTGAGCAGCCATCAGCAAGCAAAGAACATTCCAAGACTGCCAGCAGAAGACAACAGAGGCCATGCACACCTGAAGTCCCAGCTGTTCTCTAGGATCTATGTGTTTAAACAGTGATACTCAAGTTTCTCCATTTTGGTATTTTTTTCAAGGTTCCCAAGCTGCTCCTGAAAGAAACCTAGTGGCAGGTCCTTTACTTCAAGGACACAGCTGGAGAAAGTGAGATACATCACACACAGAAAGCCAGTTTTCCAAGAGGAGCTCATGGTTTCTTAAGCCTGTTGGGATGTAAGGGGAAAGATGGAAGCAAAGAGGCTCAACCTTGTCAGGATGGAAGCACTTGAGGACATCCAAAGCAGCTATTTGGCCACCTGGGAAAGCCTGATATTGAAAACAGAGGCACTCACACAGGTTAGGCAACTTCTAAGGTTAGGTGGCAGTTCAGTGGGGATCCTGAGGATCTCAGTTTGGGCTTTCAATGCCTAAATCCTACTTAAGTCCCACTTAAGGCATCTAATCCTTTTGTGGATCTGGATCTAAAGCCTTGCCAGGAAGGAGAGATTCTATGCATGCAAAAACTGATGGTCAGTGACAGTCTGGTTCTGTTAAAACTAAAATACACAGAGAACAACCTTAGTTTGTACAAAAGAATAATGCAGAATAATCAAAGATGTGTTCTAGTCATGGAAAGTTAATGCAGCTGATACAGATCACAGTCCTGTCTTTAGACGCCACGACAATTTTGCTGACCTGAAGAACATTATAATCCATAAATTGTGGGTCTTCAATAGCCCATGGGAAAAAGTATAAATGTTCTTAAGACAAAATGACTAGAGGAATCCTCAGAAGAACTTCACTTACCCACACCAGGGAAGAGGTAAAACTAGAAAGGAGCAGAAATTTATAGAACACTGTGATGCTTAACAATTCGAAGAACAATATTCTGTCATTCAGTGACTAACTAGTTTGCCATGCTCCATGAAATTAAGAGGTTTCAGTCCAGCTCCTGATAGCCAGGAGTCCACCCAACAAAAGCTACTGATACACTTCTCACTTACATGCAGTGCTGTTGGCTGTCTCAACCATGAAGTGTGAGTAGAAGTGGATACCAGTTTACCCTATATTCCCTACACCTGGTCAAGACTGCTTGATATGAAGGTGCCAGGTGCCTGTACTTACACCATTTGACTGTAGTTGAGAGGACTGCCAATTCAATATTTTCATATACAAGAGATATCTAACTGACAACAGTTGTCTTTGCATAAAAGTAGTAGATTAAATTACAATAATAAAATAAAACTTTTGTTATTATTTTCTACTACAGTGTTTACAAAGGACATATCATTAATTATTACTAATTATTTTATTGGTAAGTATTTCTGCTGATGCCTAAGTATGCACTGCAACATTTGCCTGACTGCACACACTGAGACTTCTCTATAGATAAAACACCAAGGTCTCCATTTTAGGGATTTAAATCCATTTTCACAGATCTCTGTTTCAAATGAGAAGTCTCCTGCAGCACCTGAACTTGATAAACTGGGAGAAAAATAATGGGACTTGCCTCCCAGTTCTTTCTATCTGCAGATGGGCACAGAACTCTGGCAACTCACCCACTAACTCCTGCAAGTTTTGTGTGAAAACTCAGTATTTGATGCAAAATACAGGAGAGGAGACAAGAACTTATGCCACAGATGATAAAGATGCTAAAGATTTTTTGACTAAGAAAAAGTGCCCATTGTACAGTGCCAGTGAAGTCCATGGAACCACAGTGCAGTCCTGCATTCCAGAACACTGCATTATCTGTCCACACTGAAGCTTGGTTTCTTCTGCCAGACAAAAATGATTCAAATGCCATCCCCTCTCCTGGTTGTCAAGGGGTGTAAGAATTAGTAGTGGTTTGTAATGAGGTTATGGTAAGAAAGCTAACTTGGGTTCCCCCACTTACTTGGATATTGGTCTTGAGACTCAGTGTGCTTTCACCTGCAGTTTCCTTTCAGTTCTGGATTTGTCCCAGGATATCTATGCAAGGTCAAGGTGATATCTTTTCTGTCTAGCCACATCCTCCTTTTTTGCCAAGTGCTAACATAATTATAGGTCTGATTTACAGAGTACCCCAATATACTCTTTACACTGACAGAGACAAGCAACAGAAAATATTTTTCAGTTTGGCATTTTTTCCCCAAATATTCCTGCTAAAGTACTTTCTTTTTACTCCTCAAATGTATTTCTTTTCAGTAGAACTCAGTCTATTTTTGCCTGCTGTTATTCTATTTATAAGCTAAATCTTACCTTCCCAACTCGCACAAGCAATTGCCCCTCTGTCTGGCAAGGCAGATCAGAAGAACAGGGAATGCAGGATTTGTCCTGTACTTACCTATGCATTTTAGTTTCAACCTATGCTTGACAGAGACTAGTCAGCTATAAGTAGATTGATGAGAAACTGTTTGAAACACCTTGGTTGAAAAATATATAAATCATAATTACTCATAAAACAACATAGATGTATGTGACATCTATGAAATAATGAAAGATCCTAGATATAACCAAAGTTAAGGACTTGGAGTTTTATAATCTAAATTTTGCAAATAATATAAATGTTGCAATGAGTAAATAGACAAAACAGTAAGTCAGTATACTGTAAGGTAACAGTGCTGTCTACAGAACAGTAAGGGTTACATTTTTGTAGAGAGGTTTAGGAGGCCACGAAAGTTGTGAATTTTGATTCACACTGATTTGAACTGTTATATTAAATAACACACAATGTTATTTTTGTTTGCATTTCTTCCTGACTGCTATTCCCATTCCAGGTTCCTCCCTGCACAAACACCACAGGCACAGCAGGGAAGTAGCACCCAGGAACAAATTAAGGGAGAAGCATTAGTGGAATGCAGCAGACTTGTGGGGGAGACCCATTTACACAGAAAAAGTGCTTAAGCAGGGACATTTGAGCAATTGTCTAAGCGTGTGTGTACGTAAAGAGGTTTGGTGAGCGCATGCCCAGGGAGGAGAATTTGGTTATGGTTAGAATTTGTGAGTGACAGCCATGTGACAGCTGGGAGTCAGCAGAGATTTTGTAGGGATGGAAATTCCTGAGATAGGACACACGACTGCTCATGCGATCTGCATGTGCCTATCACCATGCTGTATTATAATAGCTAACACGATGGTTTACCAGTTCTCCAAAAGAAAGGCTACAAAATAAGAAGTGGATTTGAGGAATGGTGGATGAGAGATGAAAGTCGTAACATTTAAAAGCTAAGGGATAAATATAACTTGTTTTCATGTTATTGAAACAAGCAAACAAAAATCTCCTACCAATGCACACAACAGTACTAAAACTTGCATTTCCATGATTTATCTTTAGTGACAGGTTAATTCCTTAGAAAATAGTTTTTTTTTTTTTCTTACTAACTTACCTAGAAAGGCCTCAATCCTACAAACACAAATAGGAAATTTTAAGTATATGGATAATCCCATTGATTAGAGTTATTCGTGCATTTTCAGGATCAGGGCCTAAGCCATAACATGCAATTAAGCAGGGGCATTTCCAAAGAACTGCCTCATTTTCACTTCTGGGGGGTCTTAAGCAAATGTGAAGCCAGCGGAGATGTGCAATTTAAATCAAACCTGAAAAACTGAAATACTTTCCCTTTAACACTGAATTCAAGCCGATACAGTATCACATGACCTTTACCGTAATTTCTATTAAAATCATTTCATGTCTGGTTGCTTCTGCTATCCTGGCTCATTTGTATTGTTTACAACAAGTCATTGCTCTCGACAGTTAGTGGTGGCTGAATCCATGGTTACCAGTTTTTACATTCACTGGTTAAATGGAATGCAGCTCTTCAGTGGGGTTTCATAGAGAAAGCTCTTAAGAAACCACAGTCCAGCTATCAATCAGGCTAACCTGGGATAAATTAATCTGATAAACAGAAGTATCATTGAGTATGAAAAATTTATTGAAAGGGAGCTCAAGGCTTTTATTAGTCAGAGGCGCAAAAGTGGACGCGTTCAGGTCAGACTTAGCGCAGGGAAGACTTAGGTTATGTGGTCTACATCTGACATTCATCCATGTTGTGCCTTCTCTGGCGCTCACTGCTAATAAAACTATACTGTTTAAGGCTTTAAAAAAAAAAAAAAAAATCTCAAACACTTATTTTACCAGAAATGTGTTCAGAATATAAACAGTGCTTAAATACAGGTTCACCCAGACTGCAGTCCTGGCAAAGTAACTTAAACAGACACAGTAAAACACAAAACAGACAGCCTTGAGTAGGATTCAATTAAGACAAAACCCACCCCAAACAGTGCAACGTTGTTAATGACTAAATTATGCCTGCAAATAAATATATTTTATTGCTACCTTAGAACAATACAGACTAGTTCTGTTTGCCCTGTTATTTATAGTTTGGCGTAGGGTGGGGTTGCCAAAATCAAAAAGCAAAGCAAAAACTTATTTGCAAGATCGACCCCCAAACCCCTTAAAATGCCTAAAAAACATAAGAAAAGTTCACCATAGTTTGCTGGCTACAATAATTGTCCCACAAGCTACATGAGAGCAACAAATAGTTAAATCAAACATATTACTACTAGCTCATCTACTGCAAAGTCACTGTATCAGAAGCCCGAATTGATTTGTTTCCTTAGAACAAACTGAAAATTAATGTAACATAACATCCGAAAAAAAAATCAAAAAAATCCCTCCTGCCCTGCTAGTCGGATATTCTATAATGGTTGATTGCAGCTTTGCACCATGCTATTGTTGCCTATATCATACATACTTACAGGTTCTGGGTTCTTCCAAGAGTTTGGTGCAGTTTCAAGGACAAATGTCTTAAGGAAGTCTTGCTACTGTGCAGCAGCGATCCTAGCTCTGATCTCATTACATGAGCAAAGTGCTACGGCTGACAATATAAAGGAAACTTCCTGCATGAAGAAGAAATCTTGGAAAGTCTCAGGGTTAAAAAGGCTGCTTAAATGTGCTGCCTGATTTGCTCCCTAGTTGTGTATACACAGTAGCAGCTGATCTCTGTTCGCAGCCCCGCAGAAGGAAACCTTTGCTGAAAACCAATGGCATCACATTTCAGTAGAGCTACTGCCAGGCTCTGGAAAGCAAAGCAACCTTTGACAACTTCACCCAGTTTGAATCACCGGCATTTGCTGCATATCCTGCAGGACTTTTGGAACTGTATATTTACTGTCTTCTTTTTATTAATGCTGGTCTGAAACCCTGCATCGCAGGCAGTCGAGATACAAGCACAAGTCTCCCTCACTGTAATGTGAGGGTTTGACTGTGTCATGACTGTGAACTGCAGAATTCACCACAATATATTGTGCTTTGTCTTGATTGTGGCATTTGCAGATGAGAGGCTGTTAGCTGCACTCAAAAGCATTTTTTGCCTGAGAACTGCTAAATTAAGTGCAATAAGCATCCTGTTTATCCTAAATTCATCCCGAGCCTGCCTTGCATCAGTGACACACTTCTTAGCACTTCTTTTTTCGGACACAGAGAACACGCTGAAGATTTTGGGAGTGGGAGGGGGCTGGTTCTTTCATTTAATACTTTATCTAGAGCCTTTTTGCACTGTCCCCGCTGGGCTAAAACCGTGCAGCCCAACACCCTAAATCTGGCAAAGTTTGGTATTCTGACCAAAGGCCCAGTGTGATTCCAAATATCTGTTAGTGCCTCCTTAGCTCCTGCCTCAGCCCTCCAGCACCAGCCAGGGATGCATCAGCTTCTGCAGTTCTTGTTGCTCTCTGAGTAAACTAATAAGACCAGAAAAGCAAGGTTTAAAAATAATACATCTGCTAGTGCCATTTCAACTCATAAACTGGAAAGCAATACTCCAGTAATTAATTTGGATTTAGTTGCTTCACCATGTAGCTCAAGGTGATTCTCCAGAGGGTAACTGGGAGCATGCATTCCCCTGGCACACAGTCAGAGCTTGACCATTGAGCTTGCTTGCTGCTTTCCAAACAGGAACTACTTCTCTCTCCAGGATAACAATCAAAGCTCAGACACAAAACCTGGAAGAGCCCCTTTGAAAAGTGCACTGCTGCAGAGTTTGGTTAGGAGTAGTTAAGGGTTTTTTCTGGGCATTTGTAAGACACATTATTCACCACCCTCTCTTCCCCTCAGGCGCTATGACTATTCTAGCTACTAGTATATTGCGTGTTATTTCTTTAATATTTTGAACTTTATTCTAAAGGGCAGAAACCAAAACTGACAGTACATCAAGCCAGAATGCTCTATGGTTCAAACAGCAAAATAATTGAGATCCTGTGCATACACAACATCTGAGTATGTGTATGCACATTGCATATGTGAGCACACACTCACTCACAAGTACAAACAAGTAGCAGGGTTTGTGGCCCAGTTTCCTAAGGTACTTATAGTTCATGTCCGTACCTCCCTTCAATTAAAAAAAAGTAGCAACAAGCAAAACCTGATTAGTAAAACATTAAAATACTTTTTTTTATAAAAGGCAGACACCTTTCATAGCAGGGTAACCATACTGATTCAACATTAACTTCTACCCAAATTTGCCTCTCTCCTTTGGGAGATAGAACCTGTCCACCCCTGCACCTTGTCACACCAAAGAAATGAAAGCGTATGATGGCATAAGCAAGATTAATCTTGCTCTTCTCCCCAAAGACACAGTGCAAGGCAGGGAATCAAAATCCTGGCTGCCAGGCTGGGCTCAGTGACTACCTGCGTTACCTCTGGCACATCACCTCACCTTTCCGCACCTAAACCAGCACCATCACATTCAATGTGTGTTGCAAAAGCACAGTTTCTGCATTGCTCAAGCTGAGAGACAGGGGTTTCATGTCAGAGGAAGGTAAAGGACTAAAACCTGAGGTTATACATCCAGCTTGCAACTGTGCCATAAGAAGGGCCACAGCCTTGGACTGCCTGCTTTCTGTGCTGCAGTGCCCAGCCAGCAGCTCAGCCTCTCCGTACCTTGTCCTCAGTCCTTGCCCACCTGGTCTCTTTTGACTGTAATATGGCAGGAGGAGGGGCTTTTTTCTGTTAAAAATTCAGTACAGAGTAAAACAAACTCTTTTTGTCAGGTGGAACACATGGCACCAATTTAAGACAAGTTTAAAAAAAAAATCCCTGTGGAAGCAGAAATTTCAGTGAATGAAGTTTCCTCCTCAAGAGCCTCTTTAAAGGCAAAGTCTGTGCAGAAAGGCTGAGTCTCCCAAATGCAGTACGAGAGGAACAACTGAACTGTACTCAGCACTCCTACCCAACACAGCCCAGCCCGCACTTTTCAGGGTTGGAGGATGTCTACTTCAGGCTAGACTTGACTTCTTATCTGTCCCATCCATCACATATGGGTCCATACGGATCCAGGGACAGAGCTCCTTCAGGTCTCTTCTTTTATGCAAGTATACACCGATCCCAATCACAGAACACACAGGAACTGCCAAAACTTTCTCCTCTCAATCTTCCTGGCTATACCTCAACCTGCAACACCCAGTCTTCCCTTTTCTCTCCTTCCTGATTTTCTCTTTAATTTTTATTTTCACAGAGTTGCATAAAGTAGGGAGCATAGTAACAATTCAAAGTTCCTTCTCCAACCTCCTGAGGATGGGATAAAGTAGCCTGGCTATTAAAGAGAGGCTACAAAAAATGTTCGGAGAGGATAGAGAACAAGAGCTAGGCAAGAAATGAAGAAGGGGAAGCTGATCCCAAGATCATGGAATGTCAGAAGCTGTAGGTCTCCATTCCTCCTCTACCATGCCCAGAGGAAAGAGTGGCCCTTGGAAACCAATCCCTCTTCAGAAGTCTAAGCTAGCACTGGTGACCAAGATGGCACCTCCCATCCATCAGTTGCAACAATGTAATAAACTTTTTTAATAAACAAGGTTCTTAAAATTCAAAGACATCAAGAGGAAGACATTTAAGTCTAGTACTACACACAAGTAAACCAGAAAAAATTCTCAATTTCAGCATCAAGCTCAGGATATTTGTTGTATATTTTAAAACCCTGTTTTCAGGAGTCAAGTATTCAAAGACCAGCATTCTCTTTTAAAGAGATTTCTGGCACTTGTAATAAAAGAGGAATGATTGAAAATAACCACAATAAAACACAAGTCCAGACACTTTTAGAAGTCAAGCCTTTTAGCTAGTCTCAAACTTCTCAGTAAAATTTTCAGTTTTAATGATCCATCTCTGAATCCAATAGGCATCTGCAAGGTAGTCAGAGCTAGAGCTGGAAGGCCAGACTCCAAGAAACACACCCTACCTGTTTTATTCAGACACTTAGGATTTTGTTTAAGTATGAAGTCCAAAACTTCATTTATCTAGAGCTGCTTGATCTCTGCACAGATCCTGAATGTCTCCTACCCCCAGTCTGTCCACATGCACATTAACTGTAACTTCTAAGGTTTTTTTTTAGGATTTTAATGCAATGTGTATGGAAGAGCTTCCTATTGCACACCAAATGACTACTATGTCCTCACTGAAATTCCTCCATCGAAGGCCCTTCTCCATTTTTATCAATTAGGACTTTAAACCAAAACTCATGGAATCATCAAAAATATTTATGCCTAAGAGATGTGGCACTCTCAGCAGCAGCTCAGCACTACCTGATCACTGAGGATTCCCATTATTTTTTATTTTACTATGCGTACATTTTGTGCTATGTGTACAATTAAAAATGCTTTCTAAAGTATCTGACATACTTTGAAAACAATGTAGGGGATAATATAAATGTAAATATCGCCATGGAGGCATCATGACAAATTTGACATTTGGAATAATTCATTCAAGGTGTCTAGATCCAATTTAAATTCTTCCCCACTTTAAACCAAGGCTTCACAACCAGATGAACTTAAACCAAGGTGTACAACTTCATGCTACACTGGTAATCCACGCTAACTAGGAAATAAATTTTCAGTGATTAAGTTGAATTGTTCATACAAAATGCCAGCTTCAGCTTTTCACCCATACAAAATAGCTTAGAAAATATATACTGCATGTGTTTATTATAGCTACAGTTGCTATGAACATCTATAACTCTCCAACAATTTCTTTGATTTATGTTCAAAAACATACAGGGCATGAAATGATGCCTGCAACCTTACATTTCCCTCAAGAACATTGTGGGGAGAAGATATATTCTAAAACATCATGTTAGATTCCTTGTTATGTCTCCTTTTTAAAATAAATGTATGATAATCAATTACACATGCTTCAAAGCAACGGCCACTAGTTTCCCTAACAGAAAAGCTGTATGAGAAAAGTTCCATTTTCTTTCCCCTAATGCTTGAGTTATAATAGGAGATCTTGTTCAGATATTAAAGAAAAAAATGTATTATAAAACATGGGCCCTGCTTAACTCATGTATGCATACTCAGGTTTGTACTTGCCTAGACTTGACTTAAGATTTTCAGAGAAGTAACATCTCCACCGATCAACTTGCTAATAAAAACATTTGTGTGTGAAGATCTTGCACCTAATCTCCTTGTCATAGATGTAGTAATCCAACTGATGTCAAGAGAATAGCTGAGATGGTAAGTTAACGTATCAGTCTCAACTTTCCTTTCAACCTCAGTATATAAAACATTAATTTAAGAAGTCCACCCAGCTGTAGCTTCCACTAGAAACACAAATGTTTATAGATGTTTATAGGAATATCAGTTAAGCTGAATGGAAGCTCTGCTATTAATGCTCATGCATCTAAGACTGGACTTTGCAGATCTGCCTGGACTCCTGGCAGGTGTTGAAGCACATGTTTTCTCCAGGGTATTGGGACCAATGGGTTATACACCATTACCAACCTCAGGCAGCACCCTTGCCCATGATGGGGTGACTGGAGTGGCTTGGAAGGTGTACAGCACATGGTACTGGCCATAGGGAAGGTCAGGACCTTTAGTTTCATCAGCACCAGGCAGTTAGTGCTGCTTGCACCCCAAACAGGGAGCTCCTGTTCCCTTCCTCCTGGACTTTTAAAGCCTTGGGCTACACTGCAAACTAAGCAGCTGGCAAACAATATAGAAAACTGGACTGGATAGGAGAAGCCCCTCTAAGGAGGGCTGATACCTACTAGCACTGAGTTTCAAACAAATATGAAATAAGCTGGATCTGAGGTGTGTTTCAGTTAAACATAGCTCTGTTCACATCTGTAAGTGTGCAAAGTTTGTGTGCCAAATCTGGAAGCAGAAATAAATTCACTCATTCAACCTCTTCCTTTTTTTTTTTTTTTTTTTTTTTCCCTATTATCATTTAAATCAAACCCTCAAAGAATAAAATTTTACAGGAGAGAAAATATTGGCTTGCATTTTTTTTGGACTGCAGCACTGTTCTATCAGTTACTAATGAAGCCTTGGAGGAGGAGGGGAGATGGCTGGACATGTGTGCCTATTGCCCATACAGCTCCCGCTAGATAGCATCAACAGTTGTTCTCCTATTTTCACAGTGGGAAATAAGCAGGTACTAGCTGTATAGGAATAATCAGGAGGAATCTAGGTCAAAATCAAAGCAAGACTGCTCTGTCCATTTGAGGAAACTCACATGCAAACACAATACCCATGTAAAAACAAAGAACTTATTTGTAATGGTTATCTCTTCTAAGATTTCTAAACCAGCATGCAAACAGGGGCCTACCTTGATTAAAAGAAGCTATTCTTCACCTGTGATTTTGGAAAGGTAATCAAAAGCAACATAAACATGTGATACTAGGAAATTTTATAATCATTATTTCAAAAAGACAGACTTGAAAGGGTCTCTTGTTCATGGGTAAATCTTCAGTTAGTTTTTCTAGTACCAGTGGTTCAATCGAAAGATTCACCAACTGCCCCCTGGAGAAAAGTGAAGATCTGCATTTAAATGGAGATATAGTATTTCCAAATGCATGGTACCTGCAAGGCAGATACTGTCAAGGTTTCTTAGTGAGTGGATCTCAAATTGTATTAGGTACATTTCAGTGCTGTAACTATCCCTATTTTGTAGGACTGGAGCTATTTCTATATCATTTTTCTGTGTGCATGCTTTGCAGTATTTGTCCTGGTAAGTCAAAATTAACCCCCCCTCCCACAACAAAGCCCTCACATACTAACAAGGAATTACAATCTTATGTATAATTTCCTGATATGCACAATGAAGACTGTATTAGAGAGCTTGACTAGAAATCTTAAATAATTGAAAACTCTGATGACTTAATAGAGTACTAAGCTTGGTTTACAATGCAGCCAATTTAGAGCCATAAAAACACTGTGTAAAAATTTTATCTTGTGGTTGACCATTACATATCCTATTTATTATTCCAAAGTATTTCAACAGCATTTTTTTTCATCAATGTGGCTCTGGCATTTAGCACCCACTCACTAAACCCACGTGACTTTCCTGGAACAGCTTTAGGAAAAGGAAACAAAAAATTAGCAGATTACTACAAAACTGTTCCTTGCAACAGCACGCATCTTTTCACATTCTGACTTGATCTGATTTCACGTGCTACAAAATAGGTTCAAAACCCCCAAGACTTAAATATAATAAATCAAACCCATACACATGAAGTTAAAAAGACTGGTGTAACTACTGATCCTGACACATCAGAGGAAAAAAAAAAAAAAAAAATCAAAACATGAATACTTTGTTGCTAATGTACAAGAGTTCAAAGAGCAGTGTTCCTCTTAGGAAAACATCTTAATTTTCCTATCAGAAAATCACCCTAACCTTCCAGAAAAGTTTTTACCCCTATGCAAGGAAGGCAGAGAGAAGGTTGAGAGTGCAAATGACACGCAGGCATTAGTCCAGGCAGCCTCTTGCTGAAATTCAGGTTGCAATTGAAACGTCCCTGTAAACAAGGTTACTGGGAACAGCCCAAGATATCCTTCTCAGCAACACCTTCAGCAGGAGCCCTTCAGCTGTCTACTTAGTTTGTTATACCTTATCTCACAGCCCTGACATCCTAATACTGATTCAAATTCAGGATTCAAAATGAAAGATGAAATATCTCTAAGATCACTTAATATTGAAATACCGTTGCAGTAATAAGTGGTGCCAGGCTTGAGATAGCGATATAGCACTCTAGTGGTAACCTTTTAATTTCTGACAAAATACGGTGGAATAACTGTGATACTGCACACACAGTTAATGCAATCCATTTGTTTTCCTTATTTTTGATAATGAGCACACTGAATGTCATGTTTACCTTCTCCTGCCCCTGGCACATTTTAAACTGTAAATTCCTCTAAAAGGAGACCTGCCAGATTCCTGTACAGACATGAAACCCCTCACACCACAGTCTCCCTCCTTCCCACCCCCTCCCCCACCCCCCCCCCATTATGCAGAACCACGGCTACCTTGATACTCTCAAGACAACGAAGATCACAACCACATGAGTCGTTTCCATCATTCCAAGTCTTTGGCTATTTTCAGTGGAAATGCAACACACGCACACACACCATATATAATCTATATATATATGTATATATAATGTACATATATATATATATATATGCAACACACGCACACACACCATATATAATCTGTATATATATGTATATATAATGTACATATATATATATGTATATATAATGTAGGTTATATTGTAAACTAGTCCCATTCTGAAAGCAAGGGTAAGTATGCTACACCAGAACATTTTGTCCTCTGAAATAAAACAGGGAAGTAACACCAAAACATATCAGGCAAGTTTTACACTTCGCATTTGAGGCAGGATGCCCAATAAATGCTTAAAACTTTGCGGTTTTATACAAAGGGCATTCAGATTTCACTCCTGGCCACAAGTGATGATAGGTTGAAAAGGGGTTGGGGTGTGTGTTCATGTTTTTCTGTTGGGTCAAGTTTGCTGCTAGAGTTTCCTTGACAGTGTGAAAAGACGGGATTTGGGTGAGGGGGGAATAACGGGAGAAACAAAAGCCTGCCTTCCCACACTACGATTCACCTTCATTTTCCTCTCCTTCATATTCTGCTCATTTTTACTTGCCTCCCCCATTATTTTGTCATCTCCTAAATGCAGTCCTCTCTTATTTGGTATCACGAGAAACATATTAACTAGACCAAGTACTCAGAGCACTTTCCCTGCAGCACTTCAAAATATACCTCCAGACCACTCGCTCCTTCGCAGCACTAATGCCCAGAGAAAAACTACATATATATATATACCTATATATATATTTACATATGAAGGGGGCGGGAGGGAACCAACACTTCCTCGCAACCGAGTGACATTCAGACCCCCACTCCTCCACAGACAGGGCTGGGAGATGGAAGCACCACGAGAAGCAGGCAGTACAGTGACTTTCCACACTTTCCTTCGCCCCCCCTGATGCGGGTGCGAACAGTCCCGGCTGCCTTTGTGCCTGCGGGTTCCCCCGCGGGTCTCGACACGACGGTAGCCGCCGAGCCAAACAAGTCTCGCCCGGCCACGGCCCTTGCCGCCTCACCAGCCCGCGGGGGACAGCGGTAAAGGGACCCCCCCGGCAGCAGCAGTGCCCCCCACCCGGCGTGCCATGCAGGGCCTGATCGGCCCCCGCCAGCCGCTCGCATAAGTGTTTCAGTAAGGAGAGGGAAGCGGGGGAGGGACGGGGGCGAGGACGCCCCTCTTTCCTCCCCCTGACCCCCCCCCTCCCCCGCCAGCCGGCCTCTCCCTGCCGCTGCCCGGGCCGCGCCGCACCCGGGACATTTCGGGGCTACCGAAAGGGCACCCCGGGGAGGAGGGGCGAGGGGAGGAAGGGGACAGGACGACAAGGGCAGCTGGCGCGACAATCACACGCGCCCCGGCACCGGCTTTGAGAGTCCGGTCCCTGGGACCCAAACTCTTGCTGGCTAAAAGCCTCGTCACTTCCCCGGCAGCCCTGACCCCGGGCAAGGGGAAAGGACAAGACTCGCTGGGGGAGGATAGCAGAAAAAAAACAACAAAAAACATTCTCCCTTCCGTTCCTGCACAAGCACAAACACACACACAAACACACACACACCCCAGGCCAATAATTTAAAATAATTGTCCGAGAGACGAGAACCACTAAACCCCGGGCGGCCGGTGCTGTTGTGCGGCTTTTTACAAAGCTGATTTTTTTTTTTTTTTTTTTTTTTTCGGGGGGGGGAGTGACTAGGAGCAAGTGCAATTGGCAAGGTCTGAAGGTGGAATTGGGGGGTAGGGGGGGGGGGAGCGCTTCTGGCAGCGGCTCATCTCCCAGCAAAAGCATGCCCCCGCTGCAGTGTCAGCTGGCAGAGGTGCGCGGTGGGGACGGGGGGGGCTCGCTTTACCTGGTCAGCTCAGAACCGCAGGCAGGTTAATCAGGTGAGTCGTCGGGGATTTTAAAGAAGCCGAAGCCGGTTTCTTTGCTAGGAAAGTCTACAACACCATGCAGGGACATTGCAAAATCTTTACACACGCCTCCTTTAACTGGGCTCCCGCGACCTCCGCCGGCGAGGGGGGAGCGGCGGGCGGGCGGCAGGCCAGGCGGCGCCGGGTGGCGAGGCGGAGGGCGCCGGGGGTGGCAGCGGCAGCGGGCAGGGCCCGGCTAGTGGACGGCGGCGGCAAGCGTGCGGAGGAGGCCCTGATCCCCCCGGCCCCAGCCCCGGCGACGTCCCCGGGCCTCCCTGCCGCCTTGGTAGCGCCGGTCCGCACTCGGCCTGACCCGGGACGTCACGCCGCCTGTCTGTTTTCTCAATGATAACTTGGCAGGAGAAGGGGGAAGCGGCCGGGTTTTTCCTGGGCTCGTTACCGGGTACGTGCACGTTCCTCTGGCATGCAGGTTTTTGGGGTTTTGCAGGTTTTTTTGAAGGGGGGGTTGGTTTGGTTTTGGTTTTTTTTTTTTTTTTTTTTTTGCGTGCGGGTTTTTTTAAGGGAAATAATAAAAAGCGGGGACAGGAAATCCGGGGCGCGGCGGGGGCTGCCGCTCCGCGATGGTGGCTGCCGCGCTCCGGCGGGCGCGGGGGAGAGGCGGCGGCGCGGCCGAGGGGAGCAGGCATGCGTTCATCTTTTTGTCTTTCATTTTACCTTCAGGGTGACATTCAGTGCCAGGCGAGCCTCGCCGGTCACCGCCAAGTCCCACCTGGAAAAAAAAACACAACAACCAACCAAACAAAAAACCAAACAACAACAAGCCCTACCGAAAACGGGGGGCGGGGAGGGGCTGCCAGCGCCCGGTAGCCGGGATGCGGGCGGCCGAGTCCTCCGGAGGCGGACGGGACACCTCTCCAAGGGGACGTGGGGACACATACAGGCACGCACACGCCGCCAGCCGCCGGCAGGCCATTTGCCAGGCCGGCGGGGGCGGGTGGAGGAACCAGAAAAAAAAAGATTAAAATTAAAAAAAACAGGTACCCGCAATTCAAGAGGGAGGTAGGCAAGGAGCAGGGCAGCTGGCGGTGCAGCCGCTGCCTCGCAGGCCCGGAGCCGCGCAGACCCCCCCAGCCCCCGCCTCCAAATCTCCTCCAAGCTCCTTGCAGGGTAAGGCTGAGGGGGGAGGGGGAGCCCCCTACGCACAGGCTGCTATGGCAGTGAGTTACATTTGGGGTGCTCGGGGGGTTCCCCAGGACTGCGCAGCGCGGGGCCGGAGGAGGCACGGCAGTAGTTGGGAAATTGGCAAGCAGAATGGCGTCGCTGCAGAGAGCAGAAGACTGACTCAAACCCTGGCAGGATTGATGCGTGGGGGGGTTAAACCACTTCTCCCCTAGCTCTCCTGCAGCACCTCTTTCTGAAAGCAGGATGGTTTACTTCAAAACAGGGAGTCAGCTGGAGCCTGCAGTCTGCACCAAAGTCAGCGTGGCCACGGTGCAGGCCCTGAGCAATGCCAAGAGTAATGGTAGGGGCTGGGAAGCCACCTGCGTTTTCTTCCCTGTTCTTCTGTACTTTTAAAAGGCAAATACTGTAAAGCCACGAGAAGAGTCCCGCTGAATTTAGGGGACAATTTACATACTGGACTTAAGACACGTGCAGAAGTATGTCCAGAACTAGGCCTCACTGGGAAAGGTCCTATAACTCCAATTTAAGTACCTCTTAGCTGAAGATCTGCTGATACATACACACTGTTAGTAAACCCAACTGCTGGGACACCACACCACCTGCAAAGCCACCACAGAGTGTCTTAGTGTCCAAAATCAAGTATTACCCCTTCCATGCTACCTTTTACACCACCTGTTATAATGAGGTATATTGCCAATACACATGGAACTAGCACTGTGGAGTTCATTAAGGGACACGTGTAGCAATGCTGAAACCAAATTATATTTTTTGCAGCTGCCTCTGTTCAGCCTTAGTATTAGCACTAACACTTTCATTTTCCTGTTTTAAATACAAAATAGCCTTTACTTAATACTGTTACCAATCAGGTTTTGTTATTCCACTTTTTCTAAATGGAAAAAAGGGAGAAGTTAGTATACACCTTTTCTGTTGATGGACTCTCTGCTCTTGGAAAAAACATTATTTTAAATGGCGAGATCATCTGTTGCAACTGGAAAAAGAGTTGGGGGAAAAAGGCCTTTTTTGGAATATAGTACAGGCCAAACATTTTAAGGAGCCTGAAATTGAAAGCTTTTATTTATTTAACCCAAGCAACACAGTATGTTTTTGGCTTGGCTAGAAAGACACATTTGTTTCACATTTCTCTTCTGGCATTGTTTTGAACTGCTTTGAGACTGAATTCTTACCTGTCTTAAGTATACTTCCTCAGTACAGTACATTACTGGGGGTTTTTTTTGGGTTTGTTTTTTTGGGGTTTTTTTTTGTTGGGTATTTTTTGGAGGTTTTTTTTGTAGAGTTGAAAAGCCCTATGTAGAACTTAATTGTTTTCTGTATTTTGCCATTCATTTTAAGTGAGGCTCTTTCTGATTGATGTGGAGAATTTGTTTGGAAGGATGAATGCTTTGTTTGGAAGGATGAATGCTGCTTGCAATTATCCCATACCTAAGCTAACAGGTAGATTTTAAGTTGTGATTGTTAGACTTTTAAAAGTGAGTTAGTTAATTAAATAGCTATTTTTGGAATGCACTTAAAGAAGCAGTAAAACGCATTAATTTTGTTAAAATAAATTAGCAGATAGGCAACAAAACAAGTATTAGTCAAATAAGGAACATCTCACCTACGGAGCCAAATTCAGCCATAGTGAAATCACAGAAAATTGGGGGTTGGAAGGGACCTCAAAAGATCACCTATTCCAATCACCCATTCCAGAGCAGGGTCACCTACAGCAGGTCACACAGGAATGCATCCAGCTGGGCTTTGAATTTCTCCAGAGAAGGAGACTCCACAACCTCCCTGGGCAGCCTGTTCCAGTGTTCTGTCACCCTCACAGTGAAAAACTTCTTCCTAATATTTATATGGAACCACCTATTGCCCCTTGTCCTACTGTTAGTCACCCCTGAGAAAAGCTTGGCTCCATCCTCCTGGCACTCGCCCTTTACATATTGATAAACATCGATGAGGTCACCCTTCATTCTCTTCTCCAAGCTGAAGAGCCCCAGCTCCCCTCAGCCTTTCCTCATAAGGGAGATGTTCCACTCCCTTAATTATCTTGGCAACTCTGCGCTGGACTCTTTCAAGCAGTTCCCAGTCCTGGAACTGTGGGGCCCAGAACTGGGCACAACATTCCAGATGCAGCCTCACCAGGGCAGAGTAGAAGGGGAGGAGAACCTCTCTCAACCAACTCTTAACCCCCCTTCTAATGCACCCCAGGATGCCATTGGCCTTCTTGGCCACAAGGGCACATTGTTGGCTCATGGTCATCCTTCCATCCACCAGCACCTCCAGGTCTCTTTCCTGTGCTTCTCTCCAACAGCTCAGTCCCCAACTGGTACCTGGGGTTGTTCTTTCCCAGATGCAAGACTTTACACTTGCCCTTGTTGTAATACATTAAATTTCTCCGTGCCCAGCTCTCTAGTCTGTTCAGTCCCTCTGAATGGCAGCAGAGCCTTCTGGGGTGTCAGCCATTCTACTCAGTTTTGTCATCAGCAAACTTGCTGATAGCATGCTCTATGTATGCACACCTTCACCCAGGTCATCTATAAATATATTGCGTAGTACTGGTCCCAGTACTGACCTTTGAGGGACTCCACTAGAAACAGACTTCCAACTTGACTCCATCCCATTGACTACAACTCTCTGGCTTCTGTCCTTCAACCTTCTGATTCACCTCACTACCTGACCATCTAGGCCACACTTCTTCAGTTTAGTTCCAAGGATGCTGTGGGAGATGGTGTCAAACGTCTTACTGAAATCAAGATAAACTATGTCTACTGCTCTGCCATCATCCATCCCCATGGTTATATCCTCATAGAAGGCTATGAGGTTGGTCAGACATGACTTCCCCTTAGTAAATCCATGGTGACTGCTCCTGAAAAGCCTCTTGTCCTTCAACTGAGTTGTGCTTCTCTATGGCATGTTTAATTTGGCCTCGCAGTTGCACAGCTGACACTTTATGTGGTTGTCAGAGGTGTGTATATGAAAAATGCGTGAGCCATGCTTCTCCAATGTGATTAACCTCACCTGTTTCCCATTTAGCTCAGCTGTGCAGTCCTATCACATATGCAATTTTTGGTGTGCGTACACACCAGAGATGCAGCCCTGGTATCAGCCTAAGGGACATGAGTGGTGTCTGAAGTGAGGGTGTGATCAGGTGGATTGCAGCAGAGGCTGTTCACAACCAACTGCGTGTATACTGCAGTTAATAGGCTATACTGAAGTATCTGCTAACATCTTTCATTACTGCTGTTACTCATGCCAGTGAGAGTAAAGGAAAGGTTGGTATGTCTATAATCTATAATCACACATTCATTTGCCATGCAGATGTGTCCTCAGCCCAAGGAAATTATGCTGGAATAAGGTTGGACGAGAACATAAACCAGAACTGTGTTCAGGTAGCTTATTCATTCTGGAATGACTGAGTAATTTCCCGGTCTCACTTAGTCCACTTTCAAAGTGAATTAAGATAATTCAACAAAGTGAATCTTATGCTGGCATAAGATTCTGTCTACACATGTTTTTAGTTGAGAGTAATTACTGCAGTGTACCCTTATAATGGCATCATTTTGTGTGTGGACAGGTTCAAAGTCCCACAGGTGAAAACAGAATTCTGTCTGTATAACGTGAGGTTAATTTAGTCCAGTGTCTGACATCTTTCCTCTTGAAGCATGCTCATTCATTAGAGGTTTTTCTTACTCAACAAAACCCCCACAACAACCATTATCATCAATTGCACAATAGCAATGCCTATTGCTCTCCACTAAAACCAAACAATTTAACCAATTGTTGAGTAAGTTCTCAGGTGCCTTAAAGTGGACAACACAACTTTTACTGGAGAAAAGATCAGTTTCTTGATTGTAAATATTTTGAGCGGGTTGTTATAAACAAAAGGAAAACAAGGAACAAAGCTCTTCTCTGTCCTCATAAACACCCATGGTCAACTTCATGTCACTCAAAGCAGTAGCACCCTTTCTCATTCAGCAATATTAGTTCCTGAAGTAGCCTCTCAGACTTGGGCCCAAGAGTGTGCAGACCAGCAGGGCTTTCTGAAGGCAGCTTAAGAATAGAAAGCTAATTTATAGTTTGCTTACAGAGATCTGAATCAGGAAAAATGTTCTAGAAACTCAGGCAGCTACTTAGCCCTGAGTCAGTTGTGTTGTATCACTGCTGGTGTACAGGAAAGTTACCAAAATGATAACGAGAACACACAAATTTTTTTGTGACTTTTAGCCTGGCAGAAAGTTTGTCAAATGTAATTTTGTCTCATTCTGGGCCATGAACCTCCCTGGGAAGAGAGGTGACAGACATAAATTAAGACTCTTTAAACTCAAGGTTGTTTGTGTGGTTTTTAGGGGAAAAAATAACAACAAAACCTAGACAAGAAAAAAATTAGGTAAGCTCAGCTAGTAAAACAGCCAATTTTTTGAAAGACGCATAAACATAAAAGCTAGGTGGTACAAATTGCTGACCCTTTAAACGTTGACATGGGAAAAGCCAATAAAAGCTATGAAGATAAAAAAAGCCCAACTCCTACTTTATGTGCAAGGCTGTAACGTGAGAAGGTGGAGGGTACCCAGGGGTCTTACCTTATGCAGATGAAGTAGCCCTGCTGCTCTTTGTAAGTGGCCACAAATGATGCCACACCTAGGACTATAATTTCTGAATTTGATTTGTGATTATGAGCATGACAGCATGACTATGCTTTCCTGGGTTGTCGACGTAGGGAGTGGATTTCAAGTACACCTCCCTCACACCAAACCTCCTTATTTAAGTAAGCAGTTTTCTGGTGAGAAAGTAATTTTTTTTATAAAAAGGTAAAACACAGATAAACATAAAGTAACAAATCAAGGTCTTGAATTGTGTCACGCTGACAGAATGACCATGACTCAGTCTTTATACTGAGGTTCAACCTAGGCCAAGATCGAAGGCAGTGAGAGGTTTGGACCATACGGAAGCATGACTGATCTGAAATCCCACTTTGGTTTTTTGTGTAAACAATTGGCTTAGGTTATTTTACACTTCCACTTCTACACTGCTTCTACTGAGAGGTCTCTGAGCATCGAAGCCACCAGCAGCAGTAGGGTATCCCAGCTGTTTCACACTCCTGTCATTACAGGGGAATTACTTGTCCAGTCAGGAAGGGGTCTTTTAATCTCTGAGATGATGGCACATCACGCTCAAGAGGAAATCTCAGTGCACAGCCAATGCCATGAAGTGAAGGATCCTCTATGAGAATTGGTTAGTAGTGCCAATGCTTAATCTTTGTCATAACAACCACCACTGTTTTGTTGTTTCGTTCTAACAATGTGAATTATGCATTAAACATTAATATAAGCGAGTGTACTTTTCTTTTGATCTTCAAGCATAATCATTTCTAATGAGAGTTTATACGTGAGCATTGAAACAAATCCCTGAGTCATGGGAATTTACATTGGTTTTACGCTGTGGGAAAGATATCCCACATGGGTTACTCATGTCTGTAAAACGTAACATAAATCAGAAGTAAAAAATGAGCTTCCATTTGGCTCTTGGAACATAAATATCTATGGAGACATTTGGCTTGTATGCTAGTGGTAATGCAATGTTTCAGAGTTAGTTATCAGAGATCAGGATTCAGGGTGGGGCCCTCACCTAATACAAGATCCAAGTCTGCTCAGAATAAGCAAGCTCACCTCTTAGCTTCTGTAGTCTGGCTGCTAACAAGAATCGAACCTGATGTCAGAGGAATGTGAACTAACTCTGTGGAGTAGTAAAGGAATCAGAATTTGGTTTGCTTGATAGAGATCTAAGTTGCCAAACTGCCATCAACAAGTGATAATAATGTATATATGTAGCAGAAAGTTGTACAGTGTTAAGTGGCACCTCATGCCCTTGACAGCCAGCTGCAGTGCAAGGCTGGCCCAGTCTGGATCAACACTAGAACTTGCTCAACCATATCTGATTTCTTCTCCTGTCATTTTAACATCAGTCACAAACATTGCATTCCATGAAAACATAAACACTGAATTGTATAACTGCCAAGACAGTTATTTAAAATACACTTTACACTTTCACACACTACACACATATTAAGCTACATACATATTAAAATAATCAATGATTACAATCTGCACTGAAGCAACCATGCTGTGTGTACAAAGTCCATACAACATACTTGGGAAAGTACCAGTATAGAACAGTGTGTGATGGGCCTGACTCCTGGGCCTACAGCTGCTAACTAGAAGATTTCCAAAATTTCTCTTGTCTCTCTGAAACAAATCTCAAAGCCAAAGGTTGCAGAAGAGGAACGGCTGCCAAGAAAGTATTATGTTTAATGGCAGATAGACTCCTTCTCTGATTCAGCTCATATCTCAGGAATTTTCTAAAGCCCATTAATGCATTTTATTCTTTATGTGTAAGTGTGTAAGGAGTCCTGGAAACCTGAGATCCAGAATTATTCCACATAATTCAGTGTTCTTAGGGGAGGCTACAGTCATTCTCCCTGCTGCTTCTTTTCTCCGGCCTGAATAACTCCAAATGGTGATGATGGAGCTTTAAAAAAGAAGAGTGGAAGAAGCCTATGTGTAGAATAGTTTATAGAGTGGAAGAAGAGGAAACATGAAACCCTTCATCCCTGAACTTGAGTTCTGTAACTTATATTTTATATTAAGTCAGAGGAAGAAGAAAGGACTTGTGACACTCTATTATGGAAACCAAGCACTTTTTGGAAGAATGAAGTCTTTCCTGAGGTTGTAGAACATCACCTGGCATGTGAAGTCAAAAGACAAATAGGTCAATATAGGATCTTTAAGAATTTTGTACTGAAAGACTTCAACTACCTCACCTCAGTCTAGACCCCGATGAAGCACCCTGACAGTATCCAGCTTTTATCCAGTATTGGTGTCTTCTGACTTTTCAAAATGTGCATCACTGGGGAGAAGCTGTACTTGCAAAGATGTGATAGGTACAAGTAGAAAAAGATGCATGGAAGCTTGTAGGAAGGCCTTCCTTAGCATCAGGGTGACAAAGCCTGTTGGACCATGGGCTCCCATGTGACATTCACAGCTCTGGAATGCTGGCTGGAAAAACTCCCTTCTAATTTAGCTCATTTGGTCTGCATTAAAGATACTCATTTCTAGAGTCCTGTGAGAAATGTGCTGATACTGAACCTATCCTGGCTCATGTATCTGAAGGCCTTTAGCAGGTGGTCGAGACACCAGTGGGAAGGAGAGTACACTGCTTTTAATCCAGTTGTTCATGATGAAAAATTATGGGAGAAGTGGAAAGATCTTATTCCACACGTCAGCATGTGTACTTATATTTAACTGTTTAACCCTTGTCAAAACTTTGAATTCCATTACTATATATGAATGTCACAGTATGGTGAAGCCTTATTCAGTAATTAGATGATCTGAACCACAAACTAGAAACCATGTATGCAGCCAGTGAAAGCTAAAGTAGCTCCCATTAAGTCAGTGGAGTTGTACCAATTTAACCTAGCTGGGGATCTGATACTCAGTTTCTATTGAGTATGAAAATATGAAAAGTGAGAAATATTTTTGTCATATTACACAGTAATAGCAATAAAATAAAAATTATATATATATAATGTATTAATTATATGTTATATATATATTATAATTATATAACCAAGACAGAAGAAGAGCCAATGCAAAATCCTCAGCAATGAAACTGTACAACCACATTATTGCATATTTCAGTGTTGGAGCCGTGCAGGTTCCTGCTTAACTTCAGGGCAGCGAGGTAAACTCTTTTTTCTTGCCTCTGCCTTTTCAGTCGCTATTAAGGCTGCAAAGTTCCCGTCTTCCTCATGAGCTAATCTGGTGCCAGCCCCAGGGAGAGAGGGAGAAATTACACCATGGGTGTTTTTCCATGGGCGGGTGTCTAAAGGTGAAGGGAAACAATTGAATTTTGATGACAATTTTGAGACACTTGAAGTTAATTTCCGCACAGCAAGAAATTAGTGGATCTCGCTGCTGCCAGGAGCTGCGTGTTCTCCTCTCCTACTAATGTCAGCAGGATTACAGGCTCTCAGATTTTTGCAGAAATAAGTCCCAAACTACCAGGTCCTTCTCTCACAAGAGGTCTGCTGCCATCAGGCCCTACCAGGTTGCCTCAGTGCCAATGCAGAGCAATTTCTTTAAAAAATCAGGGTAACTGCTCCAGGTTTATGCGAGGAAGGACTTGTTCTCATTTGGTATTTTTAACAGTAGCATTGTTCAAGGATAAGAAAGTAATTTGGTCAGGTGCTGTAAAAAACATTTAATCAAATAAAGTAAAGACCTGTGAAAAAGATTGCAGAGGATGTGTAGCAAACAGGATATCCTGAGAAGAAAGTACACCAGTAATTGCTAGCAAAGGCAGCCAGCTATGGACGCTTTTCCTACACGCAATATAATGATAATTTTGCCAAGGAGGCAAGCTGTTAATTTCCTTTTGAGCTGTGATATTTCCATTGCATTACTGTGTTACAGTTTGTTACAGGCTTACAATCATGAAGCTTATAAAACTTTGGAAATCTTGTCATATCTAATACAGTATGTGCTGGTTTATCTAACTATAAAAATATGTAATTAATAGGTTTGGGGTTTTGTTTTGTTTGTTTTAAAAAAAGTTTAATAAAGGAGTGATAGCTTTTTATGTTGTTTTTATATTCTTAGAAGATTCAGAAAGAAATATAGAGGAGAATCCTCAGATCTGTGTACATCTACTTGTGGATAATGAAATAGAAGATAAAAGATGCTTCAGAATACTACCAGTCACTCAAGCTGCTCTGTATTTAATTAGATGGCAAAGCTTCAACCATTTTCACCAAAACAAGAAGACCCACTGCAGATTAGTGTCTTTTCAGTTTGGGGCTTGACAATCATAGCCCTTACAGGTATGAAAGGGATCAATCTTCCCTGTGTTACCCCTCTGCTCAGATGACAGCTCCAACAAGAAAAAAAAAAAAAAAAATTAAAAAAAAAACCACAGACAAGAAAAGAGGACAGACGTAGCCACCTAGCCACCTGCCATTGCCTTCTTGCACACAAAGAAGCAGGCAAGGGGGGAGGGAGCTGGTGTTCAGCCAGGTGTGGCAGGACTTGCAAACCAGGCTGTCCAGCTGGAGCATAACCTCCTAATGGGTTTCTATGGGGGAAGGTGTGGAAAAAGCTAATGTAGGGGAAGCACAATCCCTTGCAGACATTTCTGCATTCCCATTTACCTTTTCCAAAGAGATGAGTAAGCATGTATCTGACTTGGCTGAAAATTTTCAGTCTGGTGTTGAATACTTTAGTGTCCATGTGCACCAGCATACTAAAAGGGGTATATAAAACATCATTACTGGACACATTCTTGAAGTTTCCTTACACTGGAGTCAGTTCTCAGTTACAGAAGAATTAAAAGAAACCTCAGGGAGGCTGATATTACTGACTCGGTATCAAACCAGTTTTTACTAGCTGGCTAATACTGATCGTTATGAGTTTAACCCAGAGTTTAGTTGTGTCCATTGTTTTCTCTATCACTTATTCCAGACAGGGTCATTTTTCTTAGCACAAGGTTTTTGCATTCTACTATTGGTACCTTAGTGCAATTTTACCAGCCTTCCTTGGAATGTTTTGCTACTAAATTTCTGTGTAGAATTAGAGCCACTATCTCATACACACCCCATCCAAGCCCTTTTGGAGCCATCCTGAGAATTTAAGTGATCCCTATCCTAGGCTCCTGTACTAGGTTTATTAGGCTTGCATTCAACCTTGAGCAGTAACCATCTCAGCCCCTGTTCTGACCCCTTGGGACATGGATATTCAGCTGAGACTACAGAAAAAACAAAAAACAAACAAAACCATGGCCACAATGAAGGATCAATTATTTTAATGACTATTAATATGGAATAATATTACTAACCCTTACCAGTCACATCCAGATGCACAGTAGGATACATGATTTTGCCTAAACCAATTTCTTTTTTGCTACTTTTGGATGAACAGTGTTTTCAGAGGTTGGTGTATTTGTTTCCAGTTGTTAGGATACTGCTACTCTACATTCCTACCTGTGTGGACAGGACACCACATTACTGTCTAAGTTACCACTGTTGTACATGGTTAACAGAGTTAACATCCAGAAACAATTTCTTATAGTACAAGAGTATATGCTGCTTCTTGGGGCAATTCTTTTGTTACAAGCCAAATGAAAGTGGCCCTTCAGTACCTTTCACTACAGCTCAATTTTCTTCTCTCAGCCTTATGCTGAGGATGTACAACCTGGGGTCCTAATTCTCCTCCCTGTGGCCTCAGGGCAAAAAATTGCTACGCAAGAGCAGTTCCAGGTAATTCTGCTGATATATTTACAAATACATTAAGAAATTATTTGGGCACTGGAAAGACAAACAAGCCTTCCAGTCCTTGTACAGATGACCATAAGCTACCAGCTTTATAGATATTTGATGAATGAAGAATTGCCACTAAATGAGAGAGTAACACAAAACTCTTGAGGAAACAGTTGGAACAAAGTTTCAGTAGCTTGTGAAGGCATAAAAAAAATGCATGTGCTTTAAGAAGGTATGATGTATGTGTAGCAGGTGTATGCAACCTGCTCTGTATTCCTTAATCCATCACTAACATATCATTGGGAACTTGGGCTTCTGAGAACCACGTCCCTCTATATATACCTCAGTTTCCCTATATGAAAATAAATGTTATGTCTCTGTTACCCTTCAAATGAATAGATCTAACTCATTCATTACATGTCAAATATTATACTCAGTCACAGGTTTGACCTGTATGTTTTTCCCCAAAATTTTGAATCATAATATCAAAATAAAGGACTCACAAAAGCTATGTGTGGTTGCAGAAGTTCCAGACTCTGGAACACCCTCCTTGACTTTGATGGGTGCAACACCGAACTTAAGTATCCAATGACACTTCAATAAAAATCTCAGGTGTATTAGCACTCCAGTGACAAGTGATTTGGTCTATACCTGCTATTAGCTCAGGAAAGGTCTCTGCCAGGCCCATCACAGTCCCCCAGTTATCCCTCTACATACACACCAAATATTTTTCTGCAATTCCTATTTGCTACGAAACAAAACAAAAAAACACGTATACACAAAAAACATTAAAAAAAAAATTCCAAACAACCTCCCTATCCAACTCCAATATTTAAAGTTTTTTAACAATTTAATGTTTTTCCTCTAATAGATTTTGAATGTGACATATTGAAAAATTATTCGTTAAATAATGAGTGAAGGATCTGAGAAATAATTTGGTCACTGTGGTCACCCTCAGTTACATGGATATGCTACTGGTGATCTTTTCTTACTGAAATGGAGTTGTGCTTAAGGAAGGTGTGGTGCTGCAGTGTAAATAATTTCTTCAGCCTACCAAGACAGAGAATTTCAGACCCATAAAGTTCCTCTTTCATGTAACACTTCCTTTAAATGAAGTTTGTCTCCCTGAGTAAATCTTTCCCTGGCTGTGACATGGTATTTCTATACATACACACACATCTCTCTCTATGTGTGTCATAGATATCTAAATTTATTCCAGTGGATAGATGTTATTACATACCAGAAAAAGAAAAACAAAAAGTAAATATTTATCTACTGAGTGTGTAAGAGACTTTACTACCACCCAAGTTAGAAGAAACATAAGCTCCATTTATTTTTATTTTCCCCTGAATATATTTTCCACCTACCCCAGAAGAATCTGGTATCAGTAGTACTATACGTATATGTACCATTGAAAAATCTTTGATTCTTTTACATATGGCAAAAAATACATTAACCCAGTGATGGTTTCCCCTGACACACAGCAATCAAATAATCCTAAAAACATCAAGTATCTTCTGAACATGGAGAAGTCACTACTCTGTATTCTACTAAGTTAGAAAAAGATTTTCTTATTTATACTTCAGAAGAATGCACTATTTTCCTTTCTTGTCAAAAGACCTATATTTTAATTATAAATTTCAAGCATAATTTAGATGTCTGGCTTTTTCTTGTAGATACAAAAATATGAAATAAGGTAAAAAAAAAAAAAAAAGTTAAACAGTGATATGACTTGTTCAGAAAGTGTTGACTTATCAGCATATGCATGGAATTACTTAGTCCAGTTCTACTCGAGCATTTTCATAACAGGAAGAAAATGTGTAAGTTCTTCAGCATTTTAATAATCATTATTAATTAATGTTAAACTTAGCAAAAGTTCAGTGGCAGCAACCCAAGATTGGCACCAATTTACATTTGTATTTGATACAAGTGGAAAGAAAAAAAAATCATTGTTATCCTGTATTTGGATGAAGGATTGAAATAATTAAACACACAAAATACCAAATCTGCCATTCATGGATATTATAACTGTTTCCAGGGGGGTGAGGTGGCTGTGGGAAGGGGGAAAGGAGGGCAAGCTTCCTATTATACAATAAGAAATATAAAAATACTAAGTAGAAGCCTATGAAAATAATAAGGCCTGGAACCATAGCTTTCAATCAGGAAAATTTTGCTACTTTTATGTACTTTTGCACAACAAAACCAAAATACTGTCTGGGAGTTTTGAGCAATTCCACAATCCAAACAGTAAGAGGAAGCTATTCAAAGTCACAAGAGCTTTGGTGTTAACTGTAATGGAAACAGAATGGAGCCCTTCTCTTAATCAGTTACCTAGAATAAACTTACAACTCTGTGCTCAAAAAGCCAGAGCCATTCATGCATTACTGATGTATGTTCCAAAAAAACCCCTCAAACATGCATAGCCAATAATGTACTATTCTTGCAAGTATTTTGAGGGAGATTGCCTGTGTTATGCCAGTGCTGTACCTTAGGGTCACGAGTCACTAAGAAAATACAAAGAAATACTTATTTTTGTGCTCTGAATAAGAAATCTTTTGTGGCAGAACATAAATATGGGGACGTAATCTCTAAGTTTCTTACTACTACTCTCTTTATTGAGAGTGACACATTTTGAAACAGATTAAATACTTAGATGGAAACATGTCATTACCACTTTTTATTGCAAATGTACTTACTACATTCAGTCCACAACCTAAAAATGCTCCAATACCTGCATGGTGAAATTAGATCCAGGTCCCTCCATACATAACAATAAAAATTAAAAAAAAAAAAAAAAAATCTACACTACTATTTATTCAGCAACTGAAACTTAGGTGATATGTGCTACTATTTGCCATGGTTAGTGGTAATTTTACACATGTAGCAAGCACATAAGGTCCTTGTAACATTTCAAAGCTTGAGCTTTGCATTATTCTGAAGACTGTCAGAGTTTTATTAATACATGCCGATAGAATAAAACATGGGCTTTTACAAGAAAAAAAATCTTTTCATTTTATTAAGACTGAGACAAAGTAATTAAAAAAAAAAAAAAAAGAAAGAAAAAAAAAGAATAACAACATTAAAGTTGTTAAGCCCCCCACCTTCAATATAATTCCTATAGTTAAATGCTCTCCTTTCCTTTCTGTCAGGATTTAATTTTCTGCGGGGATGCCAAGGGGACCACTGCTCTCCATTTTCATAAAGTTAACACACCAACATCTGTTAAATGCAGTACAACACGCTGCTTACCTTTGCTGTAAACTTAAGGCTTTTCCATTTAACAACTGTATAGAAAAAAATCAGTATTCATTCACACTATACCCAGAGTTATCTATTATAAAGCATACAGCCTTCATTTTTCATTTCCTGCTTATTCTGATTTTATGCCATATTCCTCTGCATTGATGCTGTTCAGAACTGCTTCAATATAATAACAAGTGCAAGGGAAGTAGAAATGAAAGCAATGTATTTTCCTCTCATTTGCTGCAAGCATTTGTCAACAGACAAAGTGATAAAAATTCAGAGGCAAAGGGTCCTACCTGACATTTCATTTAAACATGTTTGTTTAGCAAACTACTACAATTCAGCTGCTTTGTCCCCTGCTCCAAAACCCAGGACAACAAAACCCAAACCATCTTTATATTTTTAAGTTTGCCACCTGAAATCCAGTGCAATATTTAGTAACTTGCATTTTATGTCAATTTCCAAGGCAAGTAGTATGGGTTTGCTGTTGTTTGTTTGTTTTTAAATATTAACAACTTTCTCCATTATTGAAAGAAAATCTCTGTAGGTCGGTAAAACGCATAAGCAGAAGAGGAGATCAATTAATACATTAAAAGAATGTAACCACCTTTTCTTCTGCAGATGCTTTTGAGTCAGAAATAAATTTCTGTCAAGCTGCAGAAACTCTCTGGTCAAACAAGTACCCACTAACATCACTTGGCCCTTAAATCGTCATTATTACCGAGACAGAAGCAACCATTATTGATCACACACAGCATTCTGCAAGAGCCATTTTCCCAATCATATTTATATTCTCCTTCTTGGACGTCTGTTTTTATTCAGTTGTGAACGCAATTACAGTGGTACCTTTGTTAACTCCTGTGGCAATAAGTCATTTGCAGAAGCCATTGCTCTTAGTATCATTAACTGCTACTGATCATGGTGCTGCTTAAGGCAGATTCCTTGCACTTGAACAATTTTAAATGGCATTGAATGTTTCTACCTGGATAATACAACAACACATTGTGGACACTGGAATATAAATACAATAGTAAGTAATGTGCCCAGCCTCTGGATTTAAACAATAAACTATTAGATTTCTGTGTAGACACACTCAACTTGAAAACTGAACTACCACCAAAGCATCTGATGTGATGCCTGTATCTGTCTCCACTTTGCCGGAGACCAATCATTACACATTTAACTGTGAACCCCAGTGCTAAATAATAAAGGTCAGAGTTTTCAAGGACCACTTCTGTGTTTCAGTTTCCAGCTTGAAATACCTAAAGAGGGATGTTCCAGCTGCAAGGTTCCCAAATTTCTCACTGGGACTGTATCCCCACAAAGCCAGAAGACCAGGCCCCACATCACCTCGGATCAAAATGTATTTCATTTAAAAAATTGATCTTGGAGTCTAGCATCTGCCAGAACAATGGTATGATCTCTATTACCATATGCACATTACTAAAATGCTGATCTAAAATGTTTATTTAATCAACTCCAATCTTATCTCACCTAATTTCTAAACTTTGTTTTCTTTGATACCATAAAAAAATTTATACAAATTCTGGAAATTTGTCTTACTATAGTAATCAATTTTAGCCTTTTTTATTTAATGCAAAAGCACTCTGAAAATAATATTTTTTAAAAAGACTTGTAAAGGATTCATACATAACAATAGTAAATTCACATTATGTTGCTATAAATAGTTGTGGACATTTTCTTGATTACAAGAAATATGATCATTACATTCAAGAAGCTTTTCAACACATGTCAAAGAACTATGTTCATGTGTTACATCCTTGGATATAAGGGCAGGAGTGTAACAGCACTCTTAGGGAAGTTTTCTGGAGTTCAGGACCCAAATCTGGCTCTGTCTATAATCTGTTGTGACCTAGTCCATTAAAAACTTCCTTTTACATCAGCTTTCCTATTGTGTAACTCGACCAAATAAAATGTTTTCCTACTTTTACATGTCAGGGGGAGAAAGGAGAATCCTGTGATAACTGATGTTTTCAAATTTACTGGTGATTTCTTAGTGTAAGGTAAAATAAGCTTGTAGTATTCTAGCATTTAATTATAATTAGCAAATGCAGGATAAGGTTACACCATACTATACTGAGCAAAGATGTTTTCCCTTTCTGAGGAAGTTTTATTATTGTTGTCAGTAGCAAATTATGGTGCACGATCTCCCATTAACCACGTTGAAGCTGTCTTTTAAGCTGCATTGTTGCTCTACAAGGATATTCCACCTGCTCTGAAAGTCAGAGCCAACTTGTTTAACTCCTGACAACACTTCACCACTGTCCTGTCAAGCAAGCAGGAAGGACACCGAAAAGGAAACAACAAAGCCAAATCCATTCTGGGTTTGTGCAACTCAAAGCAATACATGTGCCCTAAAATTCTAAAATCCTTCATCTCCGTGACCTCCCGTCTCAGCTCATTACACTACGTTCACCGATTATTATTTTTTTTTTTCACTTTCCCACCAGAAAGGACAGAAGGGACAGCTGCCCAACAGAATGCTTTGCAATGGAGAAAGGGGGGGGCCGGACCCTGAGGGCTGGGCTATGGCCGCAGGAGATCCATCTCGCCCTCTGTCTCAGCATCGGGGCGAGCGCGGCCCCTCTCCGGCCCGACACACCGATCCATCCCTTGGGCAAGTCAAACAAAGCAGTAGAAGTTGGTGAACGGCTCCTAGCCCCGGGAAGAGACCCTCGCCTCTTGACATTGCTGCGGCATCCACTTACTGTAATTCCTCAGCTTTCAACAACTTTCCTCCGCACTTCCAAACTTAGGGCAAACGTCGAGGAGAGAGAGAACAAAGGGGCAAAGAACAAAGAGCCGTGTAGGGGAAGGGAAGGAAAAGCCCCTCCATCTGGGGTCAGCCTGGGGACCCCCGCCTCTCGCCGCCAGCGCCCCCGGGGCGGCCCTGCCCGCCCGCCATGGTGCCCCAGCCGGCTGCCAGCCCCGGGCCCCCTGCCTAACCCTAACCACGTCCCTTGCCCGCCCACCCACCCACTCACCCCCCTCCCACACACACACACTGCGAGGGTTTGCGGGGGTTTTTGCCCGACCGCGAAGCACCCGCTCCTGCAGTACCCTCAAGAGCAAGGACGGAATAAGTGGGTGGGAGGCTGCCCCGCTCCCCCCGCCGAGCAGCAGCACCTGCCCGCCTTCCCCAGCCCTATTCGAGGCCCCCAACCGGACTCTCGCAGCATCCTCGGCGACTCCCTGCGAAGGAACTTGGGGGGGCCCTCTCCCCGGGAGAGCAACACGTGTCCGTCCCCAAACACGCTGCCAGAACTTCCCCGAGCCGGGGCCGCTCCGCAGGGCGGCTTTCGGGGCTTTTGGGGACCACAAGAATCCAACGAGCAAAAGACCATGGCGAGTCAGCTTTTGTGTTTTGCTGCACAGGTCTTGTTTCCCCCACAGCAACGTTAAACTTTTGTGGAAGTGTCACTAAACACTGGTTTTGGGTGACCCTTTCCCCCCAGCACATCCCCTTACCTAATGCCATCATTTTCGGAAAATTCCTGTTCCTTCTATCAGCAATTAAACACCCTTGAAAAGCTGCAAGTGCTTTCGTTACCTGTTGCTATGAGGCCCTTGCCCTATTATCGAGGGGGGCTACTATTCTTTTTTTCAGCGTGATCACGCTGTGCTGGCTGCGGATGTCACTGGGCTGCGGGAGCCCAGGCGAGGGCTAAACCCCAGGGGGGCTGCGGGCGAGGAGAGGGCGAAAAAGGGTAAGTCAGGGAGGGCAGCAGCGGCGGCACCTCCTAAAGCTGTGAGCGGTGCCAGGTTCTGCTGCCCAACTTGAAAGAGAAAGCAAAAGGGTAGAGAGAGCAAAAGAGCGGCTGCTAGAGGGCAGGGAGATCGTGTTATTGGGTTATGGGGGGACAGCACGCATTAAATGCCACCCTTCTAGAGAAAGTCGGGGAATTATCATTATTCTTCTAGGGCAGGCATTTCCAAATTAAAGAGTTAATTGACACCGTTCTTCACTTGAGTAATAACCAAAGGGATCCAAGGCTTACCTGAGAAACTTTTTGAGTATTTTTTCTTTTTTCTTTTCTCAATTTAAGCTAGAAAGGAGCTAGCAGAACATCACTTTTCGGAAAGCGAAATTATTCTAGCCCTTGGTCAGGAGCGAAAAGAACTGGAGAGCATGGCCCAGAAATGGCATGCGGTCCAGAGAAGCGGTTCCGAGGTAAAACTGGGGTGAGTGCTCCCCGAACCGGCCCCGCGACGCGCCAGACCCCGCGGTGGAAGATCCGTCCCGTCCGGCGGCCCTTGCCATAAGCACCCCTCATTAGCGAAATCAGAGAAAGGTGAGGAATGAGAAAACAATTTAAAAACCTGAGGCTCGCAAATGAGGAGCGTGAGGTGCAGTTTAACAATCGTTTGCGTGACAGGCTACCCTGAGAAGGGGAGTAAAACTTGAGCCCAGTCTGTGTCCGTAGTTAACTAAAGCCAATTACTTGCCTCCATATAAAAGGTTTCGCGTATAGTTACATGTGAGGAAATACGAGGAGCTTCTGAGTCTGTTTTTGTTATGATTTAATCAAATAAATTAAAGGAGAAGGGTAAGGATACGCCCAATTTCGTGTTTAAAAAAAAAAAAAAAAAGCATTAGTTTTGAGGGACGCTCTCTGTCCTAACCCTTTCCTGCAGCACAGAGCGAAGCGAAGCTCTCGGAGTCCACTCATCTCATTACTGCTGGTTGTTTGGGGTTTCTTTTCTCCTCCTAATGCAGTAACCTTTCATAAGCGATTGCAGTTTCGGGGGGAAAAGAAGGGCGAGTAAGTGCCAAAACAAGCTGGGGGTGGGGCAGAATTTTGCTTTTCAAGCAATTTAACAGACAGCATTTCTGCTTACAGCAGAATGGTAGGTGGATACTTGAAAACATCTTCCACCGGAGTGTCCTACTTTAGCAATTCTAATTAAAACAAGGTTTAGAAGATGCGAAGGCAGAGCAAGCTTCTTGCTTTATTTCCAATGGGGGTGGGGGATACTGTCAGGCAAAAAGTGTTCCCAGCTTGTTCTAACGTGCACCTTTGTTTAAAAATTAAAAAAAAAAAAAAAAAAAAGAAAGAAAGGAAAAAAATCAACCTCGTCCTCTGATTTCAATTAATGTATTTTTAACCAGATTTCTTTCCTCTGCTTTGTATGATCAGATACCTACCGTGTAGCCCTGGCCCATTTTCAGCCCTGCGGGTGACCTGCATTGAGTGCGTATCTGAAAGAAAAGGGGTATTCTTCCATCTCACACACTCGTGCCCTATACCGGTGCTTGGGAACTGAATCGTGTCCAAGCTAGAGGTCAGCAAAATACGGATCCTACTCGTCTTCTTGCTGTCTAAACAGAGAGGAGCCGGTAGGTCCAGGCTGGCTAGAGTGGCTTTCACCGTCCGGTACCTTGAATCAATAACTCAGCCAGTGCCCGGACGCTTCCTTTCCACGGCTGCTTATTGAAAAGGAGGCTTTACTGCCACCTACAAATAGCGCTGGATCCAAGGATACAAGACACTTCTACCATTCCCACCCCCCCCCCCCCCCCCCCCCCCCCCGTAACACAGACACACAATCACACACACACTCTACTTAAAGCAGCAAAGTTATAACTGAGAAACTAAGTTCTTCTTGCTATTTTGCGAAAACTCGGCTCCGGGGAGGCTGTGCTCTGGGTCCCCCCGTCAAATGCGGCTGCACTGAAGCCTGGGAGGGCTGCGGAGGGGGCTCCGGCGGACCCAAACCCAGACACGCACCGGCTGCTTTTGAACTTTGTTCGCAGGCATGTGAGGGAGAGGAGCAAGTACCGATACTTACCGTGCTCTTTGGCTTTCCAGGTGTAACTCCGTCTCTCCCTCGTCTTTGTGTACAAATGAGCAGAGGTTACATCCCGGGCACACAGTATAATGCCCCGAGTAACTCCAACCCTGTTAATTTAATGCTACGCTAACCTGAGAGTGTGTGATTGGCGCTCGAGTGTTGGGTTAGGAAAGTGCCTCTGTGCTGGAAGCAAATTCGCCTTCTCTGTCCACACCCCGCCTTTGCACGCGAAGAGTCTCCCAGCCCTGCATTCCTCCACAAACCAGGACACCTACCTTTCCCAGAGACACATTTCCTACTAGAGATTGCATTCCCCCGCGCCCACCCCATCACCCCGCTCGAATCGGCTGTGCAATGTCTTACACCCACGTGCCGTGCCGTGCCCTGCCTGCTGCGTGGGGCTTGATTTCACGCACGGTGCCACACCGAGGGCCGGGGCTGCCTGGGAAGCGCAGAGACCCGGTGCGAGGGAAGGAAGGACCCCGGGCCGGGGAAGGGGAGTGGTGGGGTCGAGATGTTGTCCCCGCCGCAGAACGGGCCATAGAGGGCGGAGGGATCGAGGCGTTTCCCCCTTTCCCAAAATCTTAGCAGGGACCAAGCTGCTCTCCGAGCGGTTTCTACCTGCCCACACGGCAGGCTCGGAGCTGACGAACAGTCAGTGATGTGCGCGGAGCGATCAAACCCCCTTGTTCCCCGTTCTTTCTCTCTTTCTTTCTATTTTTTTTTTTTTTAATTTATTTCCCTTTTCATTCCCTCAAATGGGATTAGGTGAATACGGCTCTTTACCCGCGCTGGTACCAGGGTAATCTGTCAGGGAGTCTGAGCGCTCCACGAAAAGCAATGCGAAGGGAGGGATACAACCTCCGTTATCTCTCTGTTACTAATTCCCAGCCGGCTCGGGCTCAGGGGACAAGACGATGGCTTAACAAACCCTCCTCCTCCTCTCCCTCCACCACTCCTTCCTCCTTTTTTCCGGCACATTTTCTCCCCGCGCTCGCCCACGTTTCATTCCTCCCCTTGGGGAGGAAGAAGCCGTGCAAACTCAAACTAAAAAAAAAAAAAAAGAAAAAAAGAAAAAAAAAGAAAAAAGAAAAAGAAAATAAAGGTGGGTGGGAGGGAGACAGGAGAGGAATAAAAAAAAATACGAAAGAGGAGGGAGGAATAAAAGGACAGAAAGTGTCTGTGCCTCATCGCTGACCATCTGTGCAAAAGGTGATCGTTGTTAGGTACTCACATGGCTGGTGGCAGAGCTGCTCTTAGCAATTAATAAGTCTCAGCTTGAGATCTTCTTTCCCCTTTTTGATGGTAGCGCTCTCTGTGTGTCTCTCTCACTTGCGCGCACACACACAAACCCGATCAGATGCTTCAGGACCGGCCACTTTGCCAGGGGAACAACACGGGAGGGTTTGTATTACTCCAGGTTCGTGTGTGTAGCCTATAAATAGCGAACTTTTTGATGGAATCAGCTAACAAATGAGAGGAGAAGGCGTAATTTTGCGCAGGGAGCCCCCCTTTCTCTTTGCAAGATTAAAACCCCCCAGGCAGCAGACAGAGCTGAAGTTGGGGGTGTGTAGAAAGGAATTTCACTTTAGTGTGATCGTGCGCGAGATTTCTGTTTGTTTGTTTATTTTGAGGATTGTTTTTGTCTTGTGTTCCCCCCACCTCCCCCCCAACCTATACGTTACATCCTCCCTCCCTGCCTTCCCAGCCAGGGGCAGGAACTGACCCTGATTAGCACCGACTTTCACTCCAAATTGCATATACGGCGGGTTTGCTGTTTTTGTTTTGTGTTGTTTGTTGTTTTTTGTTTCGTGGTGGTTTATTTGTTGGGTTGTGTTTTTTGGGTTTTTTTTTGTTTGTTTGTTTGGTTTTTTTTTTTTTTTTTTGTTTGTGTGTGTGTGTGTGGTTGCGTTTTTTGTTTGTGGTATTTTTGGTGGGGGGGGGGAGAGGGCAAAGGGGGTCCACGCGGTATCGCGTGGTAGTGAAGGAGGCGGGCAGGCAGGCATTCCTGAACAAAGTGCCCTCACTTTGAAAGCAAGTGGGGAACTGAAAGAAAATAGGTCGGAATTACTGTGTGTCTCTGTGTGTATATGTAACTTCCGTGGGGATGAAGTGTTTGCCTGGTGCTTTGGGTCAGCCACTGAGACATGGATACACTTAAGAGAAATCCCACTCGGGACACTCGGTGAGGGCTTTCGATGCTCCCACGGGAGCGGCCCGGGCCGCCCTGTTTTCCTCTACCCGCTCGTCGCCGTGGAATCCCACGCACACCATGGAGTCCCTCGGCCGGGCACTCGTGGGTGCCGCGACAACCTCGTCCCTTTGGAGGGGGGGGGGGCAGCAGCTTTTCTCGCTGCCTCCACGGGAGGCGAGCGGCTGCGGGGCCAGTCCGACGGCTCGGCCGGGAGAGCCGCCCCAAGCAAGGGTCCGCAGCTTCAGCGCCGAGCCTGGTCCTCCTCGAACAGCCTCCAGGAAAGTGTCCCGCAGGCTCCTCGGGGCCGGCTCCTCTCCGCTCGTCTTTTGTTGACGGCCTGAGAGGTATCGGCATTTTTGGGCCTTCCCTCATAGGGACAGTTACCTGTCTCTGGAGGACATTTATTTGCGGGAAGCTTAAGGAAGGGTTCCTGTCAGCAAAGGCAACAACTATGAAGAGATTTTCTCCCCTGACAGGTACCTGACAGGGCTGGCCGGAGAGGAACTGCTGACCTGTCTAAAGAAATGTATCTGTGTCTCCCAGAATGGCAGGACAGATGGTGCCAGTTCGCGCCGCGGCGACTTTTCTCGATGGCATACACTGAGGGGAGTTGATGAGTGTTTTGCTTTTACGGCAGGGAGGTAGCGGTACACTCAGACATCCCCTGGCATGGACTTGCTGTGAAATGTCCGCTCCTGTAAAGGCGCCAGTGCCGCGGCGACGTGAGCCGGGAGAGCAGGGGTGCAGCGGCAGCCCTCCCGCCCCGTCCACCCGTACGTGACCCGCCGCCAAAACGCCGAGGGACGCGGCTCGGAGCACGTTTGCTGAAGCTGATCGCAGCGCCGCGCCCCCGCTTGCCCCCGAACCGGCCCTATGGGGGGGGTCCGCCATCGCCCCCGTTCTCCCTCAGGGGGGTGAGGGAGGGGTCCCCCGCCCACCCCACGCACTGCCTGCCCGCCGCCGCTGTCGCACGGGGACGCGCAGCAGCCCACGTCGGTCTGCCTGCCCCAGGGGTGCGGGCAGAGGGGGTGCGGGAAGCGCGCGCGCGCCCTGTGCACCGCAGGCAGCGCCTGGCGCATTCAGCCTCCCTCCTTCCCGCAGCTCCGGCGGGGGAGGGAGTACGGGGAGGGACGGAGACACAGAGACGTACAGCGGCCATAGGTGCAGCCCGTGCGCGGCGGGTTGGTGTCCGTCCCCCCCCCACCCTCCCAACCCCACCCCCGGGGAAGGCGACCCCAGCCCCACCGCTCCCACACGCTCTGTGCTACAGCTGCTCCTCTGCCGGGCTCCCGCATCCTCTCAAGTGATTTTTAGCCCGGCGCGGCGGTCTATCCATACACATTTCCAATCTCATGGCTCATAAACTAGTAGCAAAGGGGCTTCATTATTCACCTTCTGTACCCTACAAAGGAGAAATAAATAAATAAAGTATAAAAATAAAACGAAATAAAATAAAATAAAATACACGCTCCTAGTAGCAACCAGACCCAGGCTGGGTTTAAATCACAGCACTTCCCGCCGCCGCGGAGCGCAGTGCAGAGCGGAGGGATGGCCGCGACGCGGGGCCGAGCGGAACAGAGCGGCTGGGCCGGGGACTGGAGGCCGCGGGGACTCCGCGCCCCTCCGCGGGGTTTTTCCGTCCGGCTCTGGCCGCTGCTCATTGTCCCGGAGGGACTGAGGAGGTCAGACGCGTCAGGGGGCAAAGCCACACCGTGATTCGGGCTTGACTGATCGCTGAGAAAGGGGCTGGCGGCCTGACACTGTCTGTCTGGTGGCTTGCTTGTTTGTTTTGTTGTGGGTTTTTTTTTTTGGTTTGGTTTAGTATTGGTTTCCCCTGCAAAAATAACATCAGGAGATAATTAGTTCTCCACTGAAATCTGACAAATGACACTCCCGGGTGTGAGGTACAGGCTCGGCGGTGCGCTGCGGCGGGGGGACGCAACGCAGCGAGCTAAGGGCCAGAGCCTGGGGACAGCGCGACGCCCCGCGGGAGGAAAAGACTGAGGGTGGTGGTGGTGTGGCGGGGGGGGGGTGGGATGTCAGCGGCAGCAAACCACCGCACCAGCCAGAGGCAGGCTGAGATGCAGGCCTGGCAAACAGGCAGGGGCAAACGCACGCCTTAGAAGGGCGACTAGAGAATCATAGGAACCGACCCAGGCAAAGTTAGTGGAAGCCTCAGTCTGAGACAAACAGAAATGCTAATGACAGTTAAGTTTGGTTTTAGTTAATTTTTTCTTTTTTTTTAATTTCCCCCCACCCCCTTTTTTTTTTCCTCTCTAGGAAATGGGATGTGAAAAAAGTTTAGACCACGAGAGAATTATAAAGACCAATATAGCAAATTTTAGAGAGACTCACTTCACAATTTTACACCGAGGAGCAAAATATTCCAGAGAAGTCGAGGGTCATCACCGACAATAGAGCAATGTTCTCTCCCTGTTTAATATACATAGTGTGGGAAATGAAGGGAAAACATAGCTAGCACCTGTAGTGCCAAAGGAAAAAACCCACCAAATTACTATATAATATTTAGGGGCTATTTTGCAGGACACTCTTCAAAAATAGACCCATATTTAATTGTATCTCTAATGATTTTCTCTGTGTCGTTGCTAGTTAATAGTAAGGAGGAAATGAGGTTTCTATTGAGTTTTTACATTCTGATAACTTAAAAAAAAATCCTGTGTTAATGTGTTAATCGCACATCTGGGACTGCAAGCGACCAATCTGGACCAACTTTTAATTAACATGTTGACCTGCCAAAGAAGTAAATTCTCTCAGAAAAATAAAACAGACGTTATACCTATACATACAGTGTCGGGTCCCCGTGACCCTGGAACCTCCAGGGTTTTCTTCCCCAGGGCTCTCCCTCCTCTGCTTTTTTTTTTTTTTTTTTTTTTTTTTTTTTTTTTTTTTTTACATTATTATTGTTTTTCCCCGTTCTTAAGGGAAGGTGATGTCGGAGGAGATGCACGAGTAACGCTGGGGTTAACACCCCCATGGGCCGGCGGCCCCGGGAGAAGGAGGGGCGGCCTGTCGGAGCCCGTCAGCAGCATGTACGAGCAAAAGACCATGGCAGGAAGGCAAAAGATTTGGGCTCTTCGGAAGGGGGGTTAGAAACACACCGGTAGCGGGGGGGAAACACAGGCTCCGGAGTCTGCTCGGCGGCTCCCCCCTCGCGAAGCACAAAGAGAGGCCAGCGGCCTGAAATACAAACCCCTTTACTCTGAGCTTTTGCCTCGCCAATGCTTTATGTTTGTTTGTTTGGGTTTTTGTGTGTGTTTTTTGTTTTTTTTGTTTTGTTTTTTCCTTCCCATCTTTTAATTTTCCTTCTTCTTATTCCAGTATAGACTTCAGGCAGGTTAGATGCCTGACTTGTCTCCCCCCCCCACCCCTCCATCCCCTCCATAGAGACGGGAGTATGTTACTGCTGAGTTACATTTTAACTTTTCCGCAGGTAATAATTAAAGAGCTTCTTTCTAAATCTCTTTTTCCCCCACCGAAACGCCGAGGCTTTCTTTCGCAATATGTTGTATTGATCACACACAGGGGCACGATTAGAGCAGAGGCCTCTTACCATGGGCAGCAGGCAGAGCTGCTCTTAACTCAGTGAGCTCTGTGCACACTCCTCTGGACCTCCCCCCGCCTGCCTTTTTCTTTTTTTTTTTTTTTCCCTTGAGCTGAAAAGTTTCCTTAGGAATCGATTTTTGTAAACGTTCCCAAATCCCCCCCCCCCGAAGAGAAAGCTCCACATGCAAAAGGGGACTGACGAGTCACTCAGAAGCACACATGCAGGCTTTGGCCATACCTCTGAATTTAATCCCATAGTCACATTGTGGATGAGTTTAAAAATAAGACATTATAGAGGGGACAAAGTCACTGACTTAAGCAGGAGATCTCTGTCAGTCGGGGAGACCTCCTTTTTCTCTTGGTGACCACTTTCCAAATAAAAGGTTCAGCTTCATTCTAACAGCTGTACTGGAAGTTTTAGGGGCTTTCATCTACTTGAGGTCATAAATTAATCTGCCAGAGAAACGTGGCACACACCTGATATCAAGAGTGGGTCATGAGTTGACCAATTCCAGCTGGTCCCACATTTGATTTACTTCGGACTGCGATGTTTTGATAAGGAAAAAGGAGTCAGCAGTTTGATTTGTCTTTCTTTTTTTTTTTGGCTGTGATGAGGGCTGCACTTGAAACTAAGGAATTTGTTATTGCTGTTGGGGTGGTTTTTAGCAGAGGTTCTCAGCCTGCATGGGGCTATCTGATCACTAACTCTTAATTGTGTTTCTTGCTGTCCTAAGTGAGCCAGGCAGTGATATGAACTTTTAAAATGTAGCTTGTCTATTTCATGGCCCCAGCATCTCTGGTGTGTGCCTTCACAGGGATTCATCCCAGCCAGGGTACTTGGAGCAATGGCAAAGGCCCCCCCAGTTTCAATCACTGAGAGTTAGAAAATACAGAAGGAATACTGTCTTTGACATAAGGGTCTGTGTAGCATGAAGAATACCATCACTGTTCCAGACTGGAGGAACCACTCAAGTAACAAGCCTCAGAGATGGCAGCAACGGGTGCAAAATAGGGGGACTGAGAATAAGATGAGGGTTGTTTGATTCTATACTTGATTTTTTTCCTTTCTTCCTATTTAAGGTTCTCTGGCTCCAAAATAGGGACGTAATAGCTGATGACCCTATTGCTTTCCATGAGGCACTTGATGTCTGAAAAAAATCAGAAATCCTCAGAGCACATAATCTGTGACAGTTTCTAAGGTGAATGCTCTGCCATTCTTTGTCTTGGGGTTGGCAAACATGTTTCAGCAGAGACCGTATTTTCTCTTGCATGTAGCTTTAGAAAAAACATCATCACTTAGGCTGAAAACTGATATGCTGACTGTCTGTACTGGGCAGATTATTTTGAAAATACCTGCCAAAACAATTTGTCCATTTCCAAGAACAAGGTTATGGAAAAATAAACAGTTTTGCTCATACTAGAAAAATGGAAACTTTTTCCTTTGAAATACTCTGCTGCCCTCAGGCTTTGAAGTGCAGACTCAAAATATGACCTTTTTTTTATTTAAAAAGTGCCTTTCCCTCTTTCTCTGAAAATTCATCCAAATATGGCTAACTTGTAAATATTAGAAATACTGTGATGAACACACTCTTGGTAATGATTTCTTTTATTCTAGCAGGAAAAAGGAATTGCTGAAGGTTGGCCTGCTGCAAACAGAAGCTTAAGGATACAGTGGTGAGGCCAGATTTCCCCTTTAATCCCCACCTCCAAATTTTCCCCTTGAGCCTGAGCTTTGGCGCAGGATCTGAGAGGTAGGAATCCTGCCTCTTCTAAGCTCTGAACAATCTGAAGGTTGTGTCAAGAAGAAAGGTCTCTTCATGAATAGGATGGGAAGAAAAAAAAAATAAAATCCAGCCTGTGACAGAGCAGGCAATAGAAGCAGCCAGGCAGTCCAGAGAGAGAAACTGGGACTAGGGTTTGGAGAGAGGAGCCTGGGACTGATTAGGTAAGGAGACACAGAGGTTGTGCAGAGAAAGCAGAGAGAAACCATTTGGATGAGGAGCCTGGAGGGGAGATAGGAAGGCAAGGATAGCAAACCTGACTAATGCAAGGATGCATAATTGTAGGAAGTCCAGAGAAGCTGGGCTGAATTTTATTTGAAACATGGTAGAAATTCTGAAAGTAAAAAATGTTTTATTTTGGTATTTTTAACTGATTCAGTTCAGCTGCAACTTTATTGCATTTTATTAGGAATAGTCTGCTTTCTAATGCTGAAAAAGAATTAAATGACCTTTAAGAGAAGTATTTCAAAGATGATCCAAAACGTTTTCATTTTTTTTTTCTGCATGTGTGTCAACACTGAGCTAAGGAAATATGTTATGTATTCAGCACTAGCTCCAGCATCAGGCACTGGGTTGTTAAAAAAATTACTAACCTGAGGGTTTCAGAGCACCTCAATTCATTCTCCCTACATTATGATACACAACCACACAGAGTTTATTCCACAGATTTCCTGAAGCAGAAACGAAGCCCTGCAAGGTACACTCCCTCTGGGGACAGATCAGAATGCTGTAGTTTTTATTCACTAGATTTCTGTCTAATTTGTCACAGATTTGGGTACAGTTCATCCACGAGGTAGAGAGCTGCAAGAAGAGAAAGCAGGGCTTTGTGGCAAGGTGACAGCTGAATTTTGCCTGCTGAGTTTGCTTCTATTCCCCTTTCACCTCAATGGGATGAGTTGCCTCAAGAGGCTATGTTTATCTGAGGTTTTAATCTTACAAGGGCTTGCTTTCAAATTTTGGGGCTGAAAAGAGTAATTGCAACCCAGACAAAATCCATGGGATTGTGCTTTGACTGCACCAAGCAATGCACAATTCAAAAGGGGTTTCAAAAATCAAGTAGACAGGACACAAAATCAGCAGGCATTAATCTTATTTGCTTGGAATATAGATTTATTAGAAAGGATAGGGTGATCTCATCCTTCCAACTTCAGAGTGCAAAAGATGTATCCTAAGCACCCAGATACTATAGCACAGTGGGGTGAAGAACAGGAAAAGAGAGCAGTATTGGGTTCAGATTAAGAATTCATGTGCCCCAAATAGAAACTAAAATCCTATAAAGTTAAGCCTAAATAGAAGAAACTACCTCCTGAAGAATGTTTTGCCCACCTACAACTCTGAATGCCAAAGAGGTGCTTGTGAAGAAGATCAAGCAGGCAAGTCCCACTGCCCTGTAAAATTGCATTCATATACCACTCTACAAGAGAGGATGAAATAAAGGCTTCCAAAAGTTATTAATGAAAAGGGAGAAGGAGAGGGAGAAAAAAGGAGAGGAATAAGCCCAATGTATCAGAAAACATGGAAATGGTGCTGAACCAGAACTGACCAAAGTGGATGTCTTATTGGTGAAAGCACTGGTACCTTGATAACTTCCATTTCAAGTGTACACCACAGCAATTTATCTTTCAGTTTACTGCCAAATCTCTTTCCTCTTGTGTTTTAAAGTCCTTCCAGTTGCTCCAGAATTACCATTTTTCTATTACACAGTCTGAATTTTGAGAAAAATATTTTGTTTTCTTGTTTGGGAATTTTTTGTGTTGTGTTTTTGGTATTTTTGGGTTTTGTTTGTTTGTTTGTTTTTTCTGGAAAACTCTTGATCATCTTCAGGATGGTGTAATTAAAGGCTGCATGTTAAAGCATCTGCATGAGGGATGGGTACTGAGCAGTGTGATTTACTTTCATTCTCTCACTTCCTACTGCTTCCTACTGGCTTTAAATGCCTGTGATGCTCTCTCAAGTTTACAGCATGTGTGTGTCTGTATGTATAAAGTACATGGCTACATAAATTTATCTCCTACCTTATTTGTTACCATTCTTTAAAATTTCTATTAAAATGCAGCTTTTTCATCAGTTCTTTGATTTTTCATTCTTTATTATTTTTCATTCCTCGACTTTTCATTTCCTTCAGCCCCACTGCAAATTTAGGGTTATCCATGACACCTCATTCATTTTAACAAATTTTAAATTATTCTTCAGGAGTTGAGCGCTTATGAAAGGTAGCAGGTTGATAGCTTTCAGGCAATACGTCATCTTATTTGCTTATTAGGTACAACACTGGTAACACCCCTATCCTACCAAAATTAACCATAATACCAAAAAGGTGACTGAACCAGGGAGTCCAAGTATGCTCTGAATTTTTTTCTTAATTAGCACATACTTAATTGCTTATTTAGTTGGTAACACTGGCAACTGTTCATTGGAAACTGAACTAAAAATTTCAAATTATTTTTGGTGCATAAATTTAACAGTAACAACCCAGATTACCCTACGCAGGGCTGGATTTGAACGAACAACAGGGAAAAAACAACTACTCTTAAACTTTTAAAATTCTGTTTTCTGTGTAGCAGCACAGAGATGCTCCAGAATCACTCTCCCTTTTAGTCATAGAGATAGGAAGTGCCACCACAAGGCATGTGGTCCTGACCTCAGTTGGAGGATGCTGGGCCTGGAGTCAAGCAGAAGCTGCACTCACTGAAAGAGACAAATTAGCTGTCTGCTTAGCCACAGATTAAAATTCATCCACTGATCCAAAACAGTAAGTGAGACAATAATTTGCTACCCCTACTTTGCTTCACAGCAGATCCTCATTGAGAATAAACCTGCAGTTCAGCATCAGTTTTTATGCCCAGAAAGAAGCACGATGGCATTGTAAACTTGTAGCTGGGATAAATAAATTCAAATGTTAAAAAGAGAAAACTGATCCACTTTTTAGTGACACAGAGGCTGTATGGGAGCGGAGTACAAAGACAGCTTCAGGAGTGCTGATGCAATCAGCAGTCAGCATTATTTGTAACTTGTAGCAAATAAAGTGACATTTCCTCTGAGCGGGGACCTTTTCAGTTTTGCTTTTACCACTGCAGCCTAACTCTGCTTCTCTAACAAACCACAGATTTGTTTGAAATGTTATAGGCTGAATTGCTTAATTCTGTCTAGAAATCTCATATATGTGAAGTACAGAGTGTGTAAAAGAGCTTATTTCAAAACCAAGCATAACAAAACTGACCTGCTAGGGAACAGAGCCTCCATCATTTTCCCACTGGTATTAGGTACTGAGCTTGGATTTAGCAACAAACAGTGCATGCTTTCAAGTTCATAATTTTTATCTCACAATACAAGACAGAACAACTAATATAATATCAATTATGCAATGCAAGGGTGGTCACCTGGCTGCTTAGGAAATTATTTTGACCCAGATAACAGCAAATATTTTTGTATCAGAGACAAAAGTTTTACATGTGACATCTCCATTGAGCAACATGAATAAAACCAAAACAAAATTTCAAGAAGTAGTACTAAAGTGATACTGCTAAAAACCAGTATATTCACTGCACTATTTATATACTCTGCATTATTGGCTTTGCAGAGCTGGACAGTTCTTACTGTGGCCATTAACAATAGAACAGGAAAAAAAAAAGCACTTCCCTCAGTGTATCTGACCAAGTCAAAGAGCTAGTATTCATGTCAATAAAGCTTTACCGTTGCTTGTGATGCTAATCCTATGTCATTCCACCCCTGAGATGACTGTATCTCAATCATGAATAAATAAATCACTATATAAAAGTATGTACCTGCTTTGGTGCAATGTATCTGACCGTATCTCTGTGGATCTCAGGAAGCTCCAAAAACAGTAGAGTCCCAATAAATGATTTGAATGTAAGTTTAACATTGATTGCAATGGCATTGCAATATTTCACAGGAACATATTCAAAGGCATGGGCAAATACTCCAGGACTTGGACACTCCTAGCTTAAATTTAGAGTGGGGAGTAAAATCAAAGTTTATTCAACTTTTCTGGGTATGAGGATGCCTCTTCCTGCTAGCAGTGGCTGGACCATCTTTGTCACTCTAATAATACAAAATCTCCCCCCTCACACACCCATATCACCAATAGATAGAAGGTGAAAAGCAGAGCTTTCTGAAGAAGTAAATTTAAGATGATAATGATGATATTCTAGAGCTGATTTGAGGCCTCACTATTTCAGTCCTGGAGAAGGTTTGTAAATGTATGAGCAGAAGTTAAGTCATCCAGTGTAACTTTGCACAGGTGAGAGTCAGCCTCCCTAAGGTAGGAGAGCACCTGTCTCTCCCCAAATTCAACTTATCAAGAAGTGCTACAGTGTTTAAACTACATGGGTTGTTTTTTGTTTGCTCTTTGTGTGTGCATTTGTTTGTTTCAATTTTTAATTTTTTTTAATGTCAGGGTTACTTCACATTAATATGAAAGGGGAGCACATACAGGCCTAGTTGTGACACTTAGTGGAGACGTGGTAAGTGCTTGAGATCTGGCAGCTATAGTTTGTGATTCTTGGTAAGCTTGCAGATTAGTTTAGCTCTCCCTTAAAAAAAAACCCACAACAGTTTGTATCCACAATAAAATTCTGTATGTTTGAACTCTCACTGTTGAATGGAAACTACTGTAAAAGCAGACATTGCATGCTTTCATTACAGCAGAAATACTAATTTTCTGCCCTATAAGTCAGGATGACAGAGGATAGAAAGCTCAGTATGGGCCCATCTCTTCTTGCATGGGCAAAATGATGAAGACAGTAAAGGGTATAGAATTGCATGGAGGGGGCTGATGCTGAGGGTGGACACACTGAGAAGTCAGTCTGCTTAGGTGAAAAGAAATGGAAATTGCTTTCCAAACCTCATACAAATCCTCAGGAATGTTTTATTTTAATTATTTTATTACTGTTATCTACACCTGAAAATCTGGGGTTTTTTTGATAACTACATGTTTATTTCAATTCACCTTCCTAATAAATCAACACACCTTGGGTACTTGCTTCATCAAAATGCAGGTAAGCTTTTCCTAAATAGTGAGAATTGTACAGTTCATGCTAGAGTTATAATTTAAAAAGCTGAGAAAGGTCTTGCATTACCACAAATTAAATCTAAATTGAATTCAGCTCCTGTTTTATTTAGTGGAAGAATAAAGATCTACAGTATACATATTTAATTAGAATCATAAATGTACCAACATGCTTTTAAATGTACTAATATTTTTAAACATGTGACTGAATCAACTAATGGACTGGCACAAAGCATGTTATCAGAAATGCTGTTTTCATAGTCTGTTTGAAGATAAATAGATAGGTAAGTTTAAACTCAGAAAAATAGATTTTTAGCCTAATAAATTTACCTCCCAGAGCCTCTTTCTTACCTTTTGTCAGTACACTCTTGTGATGGGAAAGCTGCACCTATTAATCTGAAAGTGCAACGGATCCTCTCTTGGGGAACAATTTTTCTCGCCTGCATATTTATACCTTCCCCACCCTTGATTTAGAAACTCTCATTTATCTTGAAACAGATGTATATCAAGCCCTACTCTTGCTTCAGATTATGATCTACTGGGAATTGCTCAGACTTATCAGTGCCACAGATAAAAAGAGTTTCAGACCTTTCCTACTGTACTTGGCTCCTGCTGTGGAGATGTTACGACCTGTATGCTCTGCAGGTGGTCAGGCTGCTGGGTCTGACTTCCCTAAGATCCACTCAGCAGCTACAGAGTTGTCTGCTCCTGAAGGCAAACTTGGTCAAGACTCTTATTTTAGATGACCCAACTTGTCTTTTGGGACAATCCCTTTACTCACAGCTGCTGTATCCCTGCACAAACTTCAGAGGCACTGGTTGTACTATGTATTTAAAGAGAATATTAAAAAATGAAAACCACTTAATTGATGCAACAAGCATTCTCTATATGCTGCAGACATCATCATTCAAAAGAAACCAAAGCTGACTGCAAGTGTTCTTTCACAAGAATATTTTTGTTTGCAGAACATTTTCCCCTGCTGAGAGAAAAACTTTTCTTGTTGACAAGCAGATACTACGGTGGATTGTACCAATGGCCCATCTGCACCAGTGTACCTCCTCCTGAACTAGACAGAATCATATATATCAAGGAAAAATGTTGGAACTACACTGTAACCAAGTGGAAATTACCTCCTGAAGGACCTACTCTGGTTTCCAAGAGTCAAACAGTGATGTTTGTCAGTGAGTTCTGTCACGGAAAAAACAGATTGACTTTTACTTACTGCTGGATCAGAATGGATATATTAATATGAAGGTACTCAGAAAAGAGTGTTTGTACTGTCAACATTGATTTCCTAGAAGCCAAAACTTTCAAGGCTGTGTGAGCACAATGTCAGGTTTCTCTTTCCTTTCATTTGTTCTTCTTTATTTAACAACTTTCTGTAGCAGCAGTTGATCAGGTGAATTTTACATTCACCTAAACCAAATGCATTTGAGAAGAATAAATGATGGAATTGTGTTAGCTTTAATGTGAACAATTTTGTTTCTGAAGTCTTTAGCATTTTATTCTGCAAAGGAATTAAGAACATGACATGATTAGCATGTAGTAAAAGTATCTCTGGAAATGCCTGTTCCTATAACTGTTTGATGAATGATACTTATGCAATAGATAAGGAGCATTCTGATCTAGGACTTAAAGAGCTACAAATTCCAAACATTCTGGGGAGTACCACTGGCTTAACTGAATCTTGAACTTTGACAACAAACCAGGACTGAAACCTCTGAAAGTTCTGCTTAGGATAGCCCAGACATTTAACACTGCTTCCTTCAGGCCCACTGTTAATTTTTAACATTGCAGGGACAACCAGTGACCCTGTGTTCTGCTCAGGAATGTCTGACCATTCACAAGCTCCCAGTTTCTACTGAATGACCACTGTAGTGGAATATTTTGGTGTTTAAAGATGCATCCAGTTCAGACTTTTCTGTGTTGTTCTTTTCATCAGACATTGAGCTCTGTGGAATATTTTTTTGGGGGGGAAGGTACATCGAGCTGTGAGAAATGTTTGTAAAAGCTAAAGATCACTCAAGGAGGAATTAGATGGCTTTTGATTATAAATCCTTATTAGTTTTAAGAAACTGCTTCAATTAGATGAAGATGGAGCACTTTGCAGCAAAATTACAGTTTCAGCTTAAAATAACTGCAGAAATATATAAGAATGAGTAAAATGGGACATTGTAAAAATATGGTTAAGACCTGTGCAACTAGTAATACAGTTGAAAAGAGATACACTCTATTCTGAGTTGAATGTATTTGTAGCTAACAAGTTATATTTAAAAAAACCTCTATTCGCTACATATTTACAACTTTGTCATACCAAGACCATAAAGTGGAATTATATTAATTGATTTATTTTGCAGGTGTTCCTTTCTGCTTCTTTGTACTCATCTAAATCATGAAGAGAAAATGAGAGCACTAGCAAAAGGCAAATACTTTATTTAAAACAAAAAGTGTAATTGTTCAGAAATAGACTATTGACTTTCACTGGGTTAAACAGCTCATGTACTGATTAAGCTTGAAGCTATAATTGTTCTTGTCACCCAAACTCTGCTCAGTCAATATCTTTTTATCATATACATTTTTAATCACATATTAATAAACAAGAAGGTGTGCTTTATTGATGGCTGGATTAGTTTATTGACCATCTCAACAACTCTATATATGGTTTCTGAACACAGAAACAAGGTCAATGTGTAAAGATGAGCAACAGTACATTCACCAACTTTAATATACTTCATTCTGGTAGTCTACTGCCTTTCTTAGAAGTAAAATCTATATAATTGCTCCAACTGCTGTTAGAAATTATTTCATGTTTGAAATCTAAAAACAATCAAGTAGATTTTGTGTTGAGTTTCATGAACAACAAACTTCTATGAGCCCTCCTAATTTATCATAGTTTTGTTACCTTTACACTAAGTTACATTATTTTTTAAACCTTTAGGTTTAAAAAGCTTTCAGATGCTTGCAGGTTCTTACCAAGTATTCTCTTATTATTTTTATTTTTGAAAATATTTAAACTTTTCAGATTCTCCCAACAGCCAACTTTCTTCATCCTCCTCGTCAGTTCTTTTCATCATTTTTCTCTTTGTGAATTGTTGTCATGAGTATTGCCCTTGAGTAATTCAGGTTTGGAATGATGTTTCTAAAACTACTGTATAAAATTAACAATTGAGTCAATTATAGAACATGACGGTACCTGTGTGTGTTCTTTCCTGTCAGACAAAACCTGTGCAGAGGAACTCCCCCCCCCCCTCCAGCTTTTATTTTTCAAAGGAATGGAAAGTGGAAAAGAATGAGATCTCTTCATCAGCATCTCCATTTTTACGAAGCACTGTTTTGCAATAGAAAAGTATTCAGTTGAAAATATGTTGATGACTCTGCCACTCAGCCATTTATAAGATCACTGAAAAAATGGAAGTCATGTGGAAAACCAGCTGACTGCCAGCACGTACAGGGGGACACAACAGTCAGCCACATAGACAAAGTGTGTTTCCAACCTGAAGTTGGCAACCTCTAAACCCCTCTAAAAACCTTTCAAATGCTTTTCTCCTTAAGCTATGAGCTTGAAATAGGTCAAAAGGATCAGCCACTGCAGTATCACGTATCAGTAACTGTGTTTTTTACCAATGTCTCATGCCTGAACTGCTTAGGTGATGAGATGTATGAAAAGAAAAAAAAATTTGGCTCAGCTTTCTCTCAAATCATATATGCTGAGGCACTATCACTTCTATTTACCTTGCAGTCCTTCAGATGCCTCTCAAATAAGCTCCATTCCCCCCTATGGATTACTGCTCACAGCAAAGAGAGGCCGACCGAAGAGGTCTCTGCACTTCTTTCCCCATCTGAAAGCTGCATTTTGTCTTTGTCTAACATGTCCAGTAATACAAGCTTCATTTTCCAAATAGATTAATTCCCTTATTATCTGACTACATTTCTGCTTTTTCCAGGTCCTTTTATGCAACTGGTTTAATTTATATGTTTTTTTCAGGAGGAGGGAAAAAAAATCTTGGTACAATCCAGTAGTGTTTTTCCAAGCCTTTGACACTGGAGTTTAAAAGATGTACCTTTTTTTCTTTTTTTTTTGAATGCTATTGAATAATCTGTAGGCAGTTAGTCAAAGGCAACACTTGAGAACCATATATGCCAGGGTGTAAAAATCTAGTGTAACGGTGAAGAGAAAGATGCTAGTGTAGAGTGTTATTAAACACCAAGGAATTGCCCCCAGGTACTTCAGATTTAAATGGGAAAGTTTGAGAAAACAAGTGTAGAAGAGAGGAGCCTGCACTCCGCTAGTACCTTGATATATTGTGAACAGTCAGGCTGAACTCCACATTACCACAAGATCTTCTCAGGAAACTAAAGATGTTAGAGAAACACATCCAAACCAGATTCTGCAGATGACTAACATGCTGGCAAAACCATTCATATTCACAAGTACTATGCATGTAAAAGTGCGAAGTGCACCAAGATGTTTGTGTAGAAGTTCTGGTCATGTAAGGTAAAGCTTCCCAGAGGCACTTTTTAATTGGTCTAATTTTCCCTGCTAAACATCATCAAAGTTTTAGATGTTCAGGCCAGGTCTTGTCACTTTACAGTTTCATCACTTTTTGGATTACCTTCTTCCAGTATAAACGTTCTCCAGCATATTTGCTACCTGTGTGTTTTTCTTCCTTTCACATGTACCCTTCTGTCCTGTCTTACTCTGTCCTTAAAAAGTAGAGAAGAGAAAACTGTGGAGAATAAACTAGTATTCAACATCTCAAGGTAAATGCCTGTCCAGATACTTTGTAATTCCAAGGTCAGGCACAGGAAATCTTCCCAGCACTTTAGGAATATATTCCACTCTCCTTCCACTTGGTTTCTGGTCTTTTTTGTTAAAAAAAGGCAAAATGCAAGAAAAAACCAGCAAGTAAGCAAGCTGTAGATTCCATATGCTGCTCCCTATGTAGATGTGAAGGAAGTATATGGAATTAGGTAAGCAAAAGCATTTCTGGGAAAGTTGTTATTAAAGGGAAGGCAACTGCTAGAGCCAGTTTATGAAATGATTGAAATGAGTACTGTGCACAATGAATAGGCTAATTTCCATAGTAGGAACACACCAAATCATGCCAGCATGGGCTGACTCACCACAAATAGGTGGGTTTGACTCCTGGCTCTGACACTGACTTATTGCACAGCCTTAGGGAAATCCCTAAACATTTATTTTTACTTCTCCATTTATATGATTTGGATAATACTTACATACCTGAAGGGGATATTTTAAGATACAATATGTTTAAGATCCTACAAAGATTTTAAATGCTGTATAACATAGCTAAGCCTCATTAACACCGTCAGGCTAAAGTAAACACTGAGTGATTTAGGTAATGTGGTACATGTTCCTGGAACTGGAGAACTTCACTGAACAAAGAGCAAAATCTTCAAAGAGCCAGAGGAAATGGAAGGTACAGACCATTGTAAAGCCAAAGTACTTGCAAGGATGGGTGAATTTTGTAGGGAAGGAAGAACAAGTTGCTTAACAGGAAGAGTTCAGCTTTCATTAATTATTTGTCTGGGCAGATCTGAAAAGCAACATGTGCTTAGAAATGGGTGAAGGAAACAGAAGCTATAGGCCTCAGTTTCCCAACTGTATTGAAGTTAGGGACGACTTTGCCAAGGTGAGACCTGAGGGTATGTTTTTATTTCCTGTATCATGTGAAAACACAAGTGTTGAAAGAGATGCCCTTCATCCAGAGCTTCCTGGCCTGTAAGCTCTCTTCAGAACAACACAAGGTCCTCTGAGGGCTCCTCAGGACTAGAGCACACAAAATGGACAAGACTTATCCTGCTGAAAATTCCAGCAGCCGGGAAGTCCTGGCATGGTGAGAGATGAGTTGTAAACCTTTGTGGAAGTGAGGGCCTCAGCAAAGTCACTGTGTAGAGAGCCCATTGTAGTCACTCCACTGAACTCATCTGCTGTGAGGACAAAGGCAAGAGGACCCAGACCTCTGTCTGAAGGCTCTGGGCCTGCTATCACATCCTTAAACTCTCCTTACAGCAGAAGGAAGGTATTTATGGGCTAACTCAGAGAGAGGCAAACCCATCACACAGAATATTGGATAAGATAATAAGGCAACATGAGCACTTCTGAGATTTTCTTCCCTACCCATCTTCCCTTTTTCTTTTTTTGTGCCTTCTCCATCATATTTTTCCACATTTAGAGCCTTCACGAAAAAACACACCCTTAAAAGAAGGGTGAGGGGAGGTCTAGCAGCACAGAGAGTGGTATAATAGGTTGCAAAATCAGCTTAATGGCTCTAGGAGTCTGTGGCAATTAGTGCCAAGCTTCATTTTTTCATTGGATAAATTTCTTTTGTCTTTGCACTAAACCTGAGAAAATAAGTTGACTGGCCTAACTTTGAGAGAGTTGTGATCTGGACAGAACCTCCAGTTGCTGGAGATAAACCTCAATAAACCTTTTTAATTTTTTGACCGGAAAGGACCAATAGTCTGCCCTGTCTCCAGACCAACTCTACCATCATTCTGCTCTGAATGCCCATTCTTGGTTGGAAAGTGTTGCCCTGTCCTGTGGCATGTTATTGTCCAGATTAGTCTCACAGAAAGGATTCCTGATTATCATCTCCAAGAGCACCCAGTGATGCTAACCAAAATGGAGAAATCTGGGAGATTTGCCTCCAAAGAGTACTTCTGCTCCTAAACAAAGGGCTCTTACGGGCACATTCACAAAGTACATTATGTATGAATTAGGGAGGCTGGACTTGCCTTGTATTCCACAGGGAGATATAATCATTGGCTCGGATTATAAGGGACCTTAAAGATCATCTGGTCCCAAGATGATCAGATTCACTAGATCCTTTCACTAGATCAGGTTGCCCATCCAACTTGGCCTTGAACACTTCCAGGGACAGGGCATCCACAGCTTCTCTGGGCAACCTCTTCTAGTGTCTCACTACCCTCACAGTAAAGAAGAACTTCCCAATAGCTAATCTAAATCTATCCTTATTACAGCAAGATAATTTTTAAGTTGCTAGCACAGACTTCCCTCTGCTCCTTGGCAGGTGTTACTGAATGGGGCAATTTGTGTCCTTCACATACTACATCTCTTTATCCATCTTATTCACCACCTCTGATGATCCTAAAGATGGTCACTGAATCCTGAACAGTAGTTTGAGACACTAACACATTGCTGCCAATAAAGCCATTTCCCATACAGAAAAGAAATCTGTGTGCAAACTGAAAATATTTCTGTTAAATTCTTCATTGGTATGCCTCGTTTAAAAGACACAAAATCAAATTCAAATTAAACTAACATTTATTTCATATTAAAGTAACATAACTAAATTTTTACTACATCTACAGACCACAGAACACTTTGCTTTCAAAAAAAGTTGAATAAATCACAGAGCTTTCTTAAGGAGACTTCTTCCCTTGTCTTCAGAAAGTCCTTAATGTGACATCTGTCCCTGCACTGTCACCTCTTTTAAAACTAACAAATGCGTGACATATAATACAAGATTTATAAATTAAAGAAACCCACCCCTTTTAAGTAATATTCCTTAAATCTCAGTTTCTGACAGTCCTCCTATTTGCTCAGTAACTGTAATAGGCGTATTTTTCAGAAAATAGTGAATAAAAACTGACAAGCTATCGAGGGAATCTGAATGCATAATTGATAGGGGCATAAATTAATATGATTAGGCCTTTATTGGGTGCCACTGCTGCCAAACCTACAAAAGGGGCATGGAATAAAACATGGCTATGTTCTCAGGGCTGATAGACATCAATATGTAATGCATATTATCTCGAGCCTTCTCATGTAGTCTGCTTATGACAGCACTCAACCTAATTGAAATTTTTATCTTTCTGTTGCATACAGACAGTTTTGACTAGCTGCTTCCAGGGAAAAGAGAGAAATCCAAATGACCCAAACGAAGGTTTCTCTGTAGAGGTATATACCCTTCTTGCAAATAGCTTTTAAAAGGCTCTTTGCTCTCTGGTTTTAAAAAGCCATCTTCAGAAAGCTGCTTTAAAGACAGCCCAGGTCTTGGTTTGCCTTTCTTTGTTTTAACTCAGCTTAACAATGCATTTCCCCAAAAGAAAGACAAGAATCAAAAGGTTTCTTTGCAAAAACCAATATATTGTATGCTCACTTCAAGTGGGGCCTCATTTTGCTACAGTTCTTCATGCTGCATATATACAGCTTAGGGAAAAAACCCTTTTCTGTTTATTATGAAATTTAAACTTTTTCCTCACAGGTCCGGAGGGAGATAAAGTTAAAGGTTAAAAGTGGTTTATTGAACTGACACCCCTAATCACTCCAAAAACGGTTGGTCAGGTGAAACAGTTTAATTTAGTTAATTTTAAATTATCTTTAAATTTTTTCTTTCTTTTTTGGTTCTCCTTAACTATGAATTTACACATTGTGAAATGAAAAGTCGTGGCAGAAACATTATAGTTATCAGTTCTGAAACATTTCAAACACTTTCTGTAAATGAGAATGTAATCAACGTTCACTTTTTGTGAGGGGTTTTTGCTTTTATGAGTCAAGGTTGATGAAAAAGTTTCGTGAGTTTCATATTCAATATTTTGCTCTTTACTGAAACATTCTGTACTGCGTGAGTGTTCCTGGGAATGCATGCTACCATTACTAAATATTTTCATTACAGTAGTGCTGGATGTTGTACAAATAAGATAAGAAGTCAGTTTCTGATCTGTTATTTACAGCCTCCAACAGGATTATCCCTGGAGTAAGACACGTTTAACTTGTAAAAATCAAAATAAAACACAAGAAGGGGCAGAAGTGGGCCTAAATACTCATTTTGGCTTTACTGAAACTCATTTCCTAAGACAGAGGAAATATTTTTTTCCTCTTTCTGAAATATGTTTAAAAGTCCATGTATTTACTTTGACAGATGAAAACCATGTTATTGGTTATTTTCATACAGTGAAATGAAGACAAAGGAAAAATAGCTAAAAAAAAATATTTCTTCTGTTAACGTGTAATCTCTAACTTTTCTAGCTCATCACTCCACTATCATAAATGCTAGGGCATCCATAATTATAAAGAGGCCACATGTGTTTTAGATTGAAAAATGACACATTGTGTTTTGATTCACATTCCTGCATCTGTTATTTAAAGTTATTTATTTATTTTGGAGGCTCTGAAGTGCTTCCACTTTCATTTCATATCTGCTTGTGGTTGTTGGAAGTTCAATATGTGAGCTAAACTTGCTATAATTTCCTTTCCATTTATGTACCACGATTGGAGAGGTCAGGGCAGCTAATGGACAAGAGCTCATGAACTTTCCCTCAGGCACTATGGAGAAACTCCAGGCCCTATTTTGTCCTAATGTGAATTTATCATAAAGTTTTAATGAAACACGTATTGAGAGCCTACTGCTGCATGGTTCTGATGCTGTTTGCTCCTACTTTCATGCTCTGATGGAAAGATATCTTCCTTCCCTTTTCATACCTATATAGTCATTAGAACCTAATCCATGTCAGCTCTGCAGTGTTGTGTGGACTGTCAGGGGAACAGAGGTGTCCTGAGGCTGTAGAGATCTAAGAACTGGGTGCTTCAGCTGTTTTACTAATTTTGATTCTGTGTAACTTTTTTTCACTACTTGAGAATATCAATATTTACAGTTTAGTGGCTATAAATATAGAGAATAACAAGAAATCTCCAACCCCATAAAACACATTGGTAGAAGATGGCTTCAAGGGATGGCTACTGTTTATTACTTAAAAAGGTAATTAATTCCTGAAGGGCTTCTAATTAGAGCATAGCTTGGACTTGTAACTACTTGAGGAGGTTCTTAAGAAAGATATATAGAGCTCAGAAGACTCTTTTGTAATGACATGAATTTTAGCCTCTTATGAGACCAATAGCTGAACACTTTCTCAACAACACTAAATGTTGCAGGACAACAGTCTGAGACGAATTTCAGGGGGTTGTGTCTTAAGAATAATTTCCCTTATTAATCCTTGTTTTTCAGGTGATCTGGTCTGCCCTAGGGACATGAACACAGAGCAGGTCTTCCCTTTTTTTAGATGCTGCTAGCATCACCATAGCATATGGCAGAGACAGGAATGGCAAGAATGATGAGAGCATTGACATCCAGTTGCTTGGTATCTCCCATTTAACCTTGTAATCCTATTGCTCTTATCTATAAACCAGAAGAACAGTATATTGTTGGTGGTCTACTTCACCAACTGGATGAAAAAAGGGATGGTTCTCCCTCTTTTCACTACTCCTCCATATGAGCAGAGATACTTGTGAAACAGCTTGGGTAGACAAGATGAACTCAGGAACTTAGTAACTCTGGCCCAGGTTCTACTGTGTTGATTGCTATCTTAACTGACATATAAAGCCACAGAAGTCAATGTGAGTAATGGGTTTGCTTGAAGTTAAATATCACTATTCCTAATCCAACCATAAGGTTCATTTAGACATCCCCTCCACTATGCAACTTGAAAACTGCTGACCTGAGTCTGTGCACAAAACCAACACCAACATGTGAAACAAAGGTTTGCCAGTAGTCTGTGTAGTGCCAAGGTAGGATCCTGAAGATTGAGTTGGGTGTTGCCCTGAATTTGAATGAATTTTTTTGTCATAGAGGTCCTAAGCTTAAGATGTTGCAAGCCTGAGCACTAATATGAGGATGGCCTTTCTCAGAGAAGCATAAACCAGCTGGGACTTACACAAAAAAATGAAGATGGTAGAGTTAGTTGCTTGCCTTGTGTAGAACAATGAAGATTCTTTGAAATTCTTTAAAACTTTCACAGTATTTGGTAAGATGTGAAGATCAAGGGGTTTCCAAATAGCAACTTCACACGCTTACTTATGGGAAAAAAACCTCGCCATGTTATAGCACAGTTTTGATGCCATGTTTTCTTGCTGTCCTAATAAATTATTGTATACCTCTCTATTTAGAATTGAACTGTGTGTGATGGAGGATGTGGTAGATTAACCTAGCTTGTAAAGACAAATTATCTGGAGATACTTTCTGTGTAACACACCTTTTGAACTCTCCAATAGAGGTTGAACACTGCAAAACTATGAAGATGCTTCATAATTCAAAGTTATTATGATGGCTTTGAAACCAATGAACATAAGTCCAAGAATCATATTAAATATGGGAGAAGGAAAGAGAGAAATTAGCATTTCATAGGTATAGAAGTGCAAGACCGCACAGAAACTAAAAGCAATATCCTCAGTGCTACTGTAAATCACAGGTATTAACTATCCAACAGTACTCTTGTATGGCAGGCATTACTGTCCCTGTGTGCTCAGGGGAGAACTAAAACACATGAAAAAACCCCACATTTCCAGAAAGCTGAATGGCACCTGACACTTCGAAACTACAAATAGATTTGGAGGTCTGTTCCTCCCCCTCAAAATATTTTGCCTGAGATTGAAAAGGGTTTTTAAAGAATGGTCTCGGAAGTTCCAGTACTAGACCTCCACCAAACCACCTTGCAGGATACTGGCAGGAATCCTACTGTGTCTACCGCAAATCACTGGAAGCCCAAATCTGACAGATAAGCATGGCTACTCAAGAGGCTAGAACTTGCTTGAAGTCAGCAGAGTGAAACCTAAGGTGTTCATATTCCCTCCCACCACTGCAAAGCCATTTAAGGAATTTCAGCATTGTGATATTTTAACATTACTGAATTGAAACACTTTACATGCTAGCAAAATGCATTGTGTCGACCATGTTTTAACAAAGATCATTTATCACCTCTGGAAAGTTGCTGAGTAAATCCTTTTGACTTTGTGTTATCCCATTCATCCTTGTTTCAAATAATGTAATTCTAACATTGTATTGATATTCCTTTAGACTTTCTCCCCTCTTTTCCATATAAAAACCATTTTCTAAATACATTTCATGCAACTAAGTTTTCTATTTGTCTCCTTATGGAAGTATGCAGAAGATGTGCTCAGCTATATTGATCTCTGAGGAAATGTGGATGAGGTAGATAATGTGAAACCTTTTTGTCATTACTAACAGTTATATAGCTTCTGGAAACTTTCTGTGTTTGGCTGACTAGATAAGTGGATGCACTCACATTTATTTGATTGGAAAAGTATGGGGAGTAAACTGTGTCTCCCCAGTTTCTGTGTGGCATTGATCTTTTGAGTATTAACAATTTTCTATAACAGCAAAGGAATTGGTGATTATGAGAGCAGAAGACCCTTTCTTTCTGCAGGATTTTTTGGAGAGCTGTCTTAAAGTAAAGGGTAGGGACCTAAACAAGTTAAGAAGGGACAATGAATGAGCACAGGTAAACATGCTGAGCATTTCCACCTCTAATCTTAAGAAACTGAAGGACAAATTACTGCTCTTGACTTTATTAGCTCCTTACATCCATCTCACATCTGTGACAGACCTACTCTTATTCTCCCTGGTCTGGGGTAGCTGGAGGTGGCACGTACTTACTAGGTTTTGGCTCAGTTGCAGGAGCAAAGGCTGGTACTTGGCTTTGCTCTCCTAGCTGGGACACCAGGTAGAAGGTTATTAATGTTTACAGGCAAGTTCTATGGGTTTTTGAATAGGGGTTTGTCTAGAAGACGAATGAGTAAAAGCTGTATGAGGTCTTTTCTATTGGGAAACTATATCTTGATGGATTTTTTCCCCCCTCCATTCTAAGTCCTCTCTAATTGTTCAACATGCCTCAACACACTCCCTTTCTCTGAGTTTCCAGTCTGTGTTCTACATCTGCTTGACTGCAGACAGAGACATATACAAACCTCTTCAAACAAGACTAGGCCACAAAATCTTAATTCTGGATCCAGGCTATATTTTCTTTGGTGATAAAGAGATCTTTCAGTCCTCTTGCATCACTTAATCACTTGCCCATACAGGTTGCTTGTCAACCCTGTCTGAACTGATTCAACCCTCTGGCTTTGTGGAAACAATGAATAACCAAGTTAAAAGATATTGGTTTTAAAAGTATATCTTTTCCTTGATCTGGTTTACAGTGTGACCACAAAAACCATTTGGAGAGGCTTAAGTGAGGCAGACGTATTTCTTGGCAAAGGGAAAGGCAGTTGGGAGCTGGGATCATTTAAACTGCCATTGCTGCAATAAATGCAGGTGATTCATGGCACAGGGTTAGGTGATGCTACCCAGAACACATGGGTGAGTAGCAGAAAGACTCTGGTCCTGCTTTCCTAATCTGATGGCTTTCAGGACTAACCAGGATCACATGGTCAGAAACAGCCTTCCTGTAGAGAGCAAAAGCAAAGTCACATACAAGGCATCCCCAGCCCCAGACAGGCCGGTTTTACAACTGGGACCCATCTTTACTGGGTGCTGCCCCCCTGCACAATTCCCACATGGACCTGATATGCTGGCTTTTGGCTTAGTACCTTTCCAGCCAGAATATCCCTTCCTTCTCCTTTTCACCCCCATTTGCATTTTTATGACTCCTCTTATTTTCCGAGCTCTACTTGAGATCTATTTGCACCCTGCAAAAAAAAAAAATTTGTTTTTCCATCAGCCTCCCTGTGTATTAAAATACAGATCCATGAGGTTCACATATGGTCAATCTCCTTTCTAAGTTGGTGCCTGACCTGCAATACAATTCCTGATAATGATGGTGATTGGCATAAAGCTTGTCTAATCACAATAAATCCTGTACAGACTAAAGGGCTCCGTCCTGCCCTTCCTGACCCTCTGACGCATTTCAGCTTTTCATATAAGTTTAGACTAATACTTCTTAAAATCCAGTTTTACTCAAATTAAACAAATCTCTGTCATGACTGGCAGATAGAAACACACAAGATCTCAATCAAAATTAAAAGTGAGCTTGTGGAAATAGGTAACTCGATGGAGACAACAGACAGGAGACAGCTTAGAAAACATGGAATGAAGCCACTGGCTTTAATTAGCTGTACCAATTTATGTTGTCCAAGAACCTGGCCTGTTTCTTAAAAAAAAAAATTTTTAGCTGTGTTAGAAAAATTGGGTGTATAAATTACAGCTTCCCATATGACACTCTAACTTGAACGACCAGTACTTATTCAGTCAACTACAATAGGTCTCACTGTCCTTGGCAGGATTACAGGGGTAATATTTTTTAACATGGATGAGCAGCTCTTGAACAATTTCTCCAATGTATTAATCATGAAAGGGCTTTTCCTCAACATCAGGTGTGCATATCTTCTCACATTTATTTTTCTCTACTGCACATATTTATTGTGGCCATTACAGGGGGGGAAACTTCCCTTCCTATAAATGTTTGTCTTCTCCTCCATCCCTTTTATGGGAATACCACAAACTGATGGAGTGATCTTGTTTCATATGCCTGTCAAAGAAGACATTCACTATTGTTAGAGTATATTGCTATGGCTTCTTCATTGTTTGCAGAGGAACTTGTGGGCAAAGATAAAGACAGGCTATGATAGATATTCTGGTAGAGACTTTATCTTGTAGCTTTTATTGACAAGAGGTCTCATTTGTTTAGATGGAGTTTATGGTACAGAAAAAACAGCAAGCTTAGCTAAAAGGAAAAAAAAAGTAGTAAAATACTCTTGACTTATTCTGCCTTTATAAAAAGTTTTGGGGGCCTTGAAATATCCTCTGCTGACAGGTAGACATGAAGGACTTCAAACCGATGAAATAAGAGTATAAATATCTTCTACATAAGAATGATTGATGGAACAACATGACTGGTATACAGATAGCACGTCTCAGACTCTGTTATCCTAGGGTCTTCATTTTCAGAAAGAGAATTGCTACCAGGGCTAAAAGAAAAGTATTCAAAAGCTTTAATGGCAAGGGTGTCATTCTTTCATTAAGTACCAATCCATTGCCAAAGCAGAGGGTGCTTTTGTTTTTATATCATCCCACATTCATATAATTTACTTTGGCAATGCAGCAGCTGCTTTTATAGAAGAGCTGTATGAAGAGTTTTAGGTATTGGTAATTACTAATCTAAGCTTGAAGATGCAGTTCAGAAGGTCCCTATATAGCATCTAAGTCTATCAAAGATTTAAAGAAAACAAGACAAATGTGGGGGCAGAATTGGAAATAAAATTCTTTATAGAACACAAATCCTGAATAAAATTGTGTGTTGCTAATTGTTTTGGTTTGTTTGGGGTTTTTTGTTTTTTGGTTTTTTTCCTCTCATAGAAAAAGGTACTCTGAGGTTAAACATGCTGTTTTTGTTAAAGTTCAGAAATAAGGTCCAACAATGCAAGGCATATAGGAAGACTTTACAAGTGTATGCAGTGTAGAATATTGAAAGAAAATGCCTTCATTTGCTTGGCCAAATTCTCATTTTCATTATTTGAGACTCCAGACTTCCTTTTCTTTTACATGGTATTCCTTAAAGTATGTCTTCTCAGCTTAAGTGTCAGATCAATTAATTTTTTCTCTCTTTGTTTGCTCTAGAGGAGACTTCTTTTATTACAAGAAAAGAAAAAAAATGTACATATGTGATAGTAACTTTAATTATTGAAGGTTTTTGACACCGCTGATGAAAACGCTTCCCACAAAGTCACCTTTGAGCGTAGCCAGTGACAACGCTCTGAAGGTCAGTGTTCAGATTAACATGCTCACTGCAAAAACATATGGCAGATTTTTGTACTAATGAAAATAGTAATGTAGGAACTGATTGAAAGAGGGAAAAACTTACATCCAGAGTAATTAAAAGCCTCAGATATGAAGCAACTAAACAAGATTCCTTGGGAAACAGAAAGCTAAAATTCATTTCCTTGCCTGTTTCATCTAATCTAAGGTGACTTGGATTCCAGGAAATTTAAAAAGTTCCTTCCAAGTCAGTTGCCTAGCAGAACTGAGACTGATGGAACTAGATTCTTGGTATGTCCTGTGATATTAAAGATATTACCCACTGGTATTCTGCTTCCTCTCACCTCTTAGGGTCTAAATCAGGGAACCCTCATGGAAATTAGCAAGTATGAGGTCCAAGAGCTTTCAGTGTGTTATGGAATTATTTTTTGGCCGGCAGACTCTTACAAACACTGATTCTGGAAAAAATAATATTTTTAATGATAAGTAAGCTGTCACAAACAGACAATGGATGGGCAGTTGTGCAGTGCTTTGCACCAAAGAAAAATTGGGTTTTGATAGTATCACCATCACGTACAAATTCAAGGCTGATGAGGAGGATGAGTAAAGATAAACATGAGATAATAAGAATACTCCAACACCCCCCTCTCCCCTCCCTCAACCCCACAAGACAACATATGCACGTGAAAGGACTGAAATAAGGAGTCATAGCTGATAAAAGAGAGAAGTCAGCTGATGTTCTTTGAAATAGAGGATCTGGAAAATATTTACTAAAATACAGATGGCATTTTAGCAGAATCCTTCTCCTTCCCCCTTTTCTTGTCTGCCTTTAAATAAGGTCTTTTGAAAGATCATTATCCTGGAGAAGACACAATGGCACAAATGTTTCCCTTCAACATCAAAATGCAAACTTTAGGTTACTCTAAATAAACAAACCAAACCCTTCAACTTCTCATCTAAACCCAGAACAAAATTAACAAAAAGGAATCTATATATAATTTTTAAACAAACAATTCATCAGAAACCCCAAATGTCCTATATCTTGGTCACTAGTCATACATCTAGTTGATTGATGACATGTAAGAGAGTGCTGTATGGTAAAGCCTGATGTGTTTTTACACATCTAGGTTACACAGAGCAGTTTAGACTTATGTGGCCAAAAAGCATAGTGTAAGGAACAAACAGCATTGGAGAAGGGCTAAAATACCAAATAAATCTGTCCTTAAGCAATAATAATTGGATTTGGGTCTCTCTCCAACACAAATTAGCATTTATGGCATCTGGCCCATGGACCAGATGCTATAGGACTTTGGGGATGTTTGGAAGCATCCAGTTAATGGAAGCAAATGGCTGTTAAAGGAAGAACAGGAGACCTGGGAGAAAGGCAATGCCTCCACCTCAGAGTGTGATGAGTTGGTGGGACCTAACTTGTTGCTCAAAGAGGATGGAGATAGCACTTTTTCTCTGAAGGACTCAGGGGAAAAAAGGTGCAGCTTCTTCTCTAAATGTTTTCATTTACGTAAAGAAGTGCAATTTGTGCACCTAATGTGGTCAAATCAATCATTCCAACAAGTAGAAGGATATACTACCTCCTACATCAGATTATCTCCTTTAAACAGGCCATCCACCCTGCAAACCATCCTGCCATTTCAAGAAACTCTAAATTTTCCTTCAGCTATATGAGAGCATGGCAGACTAATTCTGGTACACAGCAAACCAAAAAAGTCCAAAATCCAATCCAGATCACTTTTTCCAGCTCATAATTTTCTTAAAACATTTGGCAAATTCTGTCTTAAGGAGATCCCAAGCTTGGTGAAATTTGCAATACTGCATGACTATGCACAGACTTTCAAAACCCAGTAATGTCATTGGAGTCTTTGTGTAACATTCTTAAAAATGTAGAACCTTAGAATCATAGAATGGCTAGAGTTGGAAGGGACTTTAAAGAATATCTAGTTCCAACCCTCCTGCAAGGGCAAGGACACCTACCATTAAGTCAGGTTGCTCAAGGCTCCATCCAACCTGGCCTTGAACACATTCAGGGAGGGGGCAGCTACAAGTTCCCTGGGCAACATATGCCAGAGCGTCACCACCCTCAGCAGAAGGATTTTTTCCTAATGTCTAACCTGAATCTCCCCTCTTCAAGTTTGAAACCATTTCCCCTTGTCCTCTCGCTGCACATCCATGTGAAATGCCCTACCCCAGCTTTCTTCTGGGCCCCCTTTAGATATTGAAAGGTCACTATAAGGTCACCTCAGAGCCTCCTCATCTCCAGGCGTCTCCAGGCTCCAGAAAAATCCCAACTCCTTTAGCCTGTTTTCACAGGGGAGGTACTCCAGCCCTCTGATCATTTTAGTGGTTCTTCTCTGGACATACTCAAGGAGCTCTCTGCCCTTCTTATGTTGGGAGCTCCAGAACTGGACACAGTACTCCAGGTGGGGCCTCCAAGACCAGAGCAGAGGGGGAGAATCACCTCCCTCAACCCTCTGTCTATGCTTCCTTTGATGAAACCCCTGACATGGTTGGCATTCTGGGCTAGAGGCACACATTGATGGCTCATGTTAAGCTTTTGGCTCACCATCACCCCCAAGTCCTTCTCACAGCTGTACTCAATCCTTTCTTCTCCCAGCCTGCATGGGATTGCCTCTGCCCAGGTGCAGAACCTTGCACTTGGCCTTGTTGAATTTCATGCAGTATGGATGACCCCACTTCTCGAGCCTGTCAAGGACCCTCTGGCTGGCATCCCTTCCCTCTAGCGTGGTGACTTCACCACACAGTTTGGTGTCATCAACACACCTGCTGAGGGTGCACTCAATACCACTGTCCATGTGGCCAACAAAGATGTTAAAGAGCACTGGTCCAAGTACTGACCCTTGAGGAATACCACTCATCACACATCCCCATTTGGACACTTAGCCATTGATCACAACACTTAGGGTGAGACCATCAAGACAGTTTCTTATCCAATGAGTGGTCCATCCATCGAATCCATATTGTTCCATTGACTCCATATTGTAGACATCAACATTTACAGCAAATCAATAAAGAGGCCCAACAACACATATGAATGAACTAGAATAAGTGAGAAATATCAAGGGACAGATAACAGATGTAAAGAAGCAGAGAAATACAGCAAACCATAATGGTTAAGTTAAACTAGTGAGATTTGGCAATCATCACCTTCTCAGTGACACTTTTTATTTTGCTTGCTGTAGAGAGGACATGCAAAAAGTCTCATTTTCATTCTGTCTTTGCTTCACATTTTGGAGGTGTGGATTAATTTGACCAGTCTGTAATTATGACAGAAAGCAGCACTATTCTGGAAATTTTCCAGCAAAATGCTGTTTGACAGGTGAGATGCTACCATCATCAGAACCATTTGTGGTGATCTATAAACATGGTTACAGTTTACCTGGAAAATTTGAAAGTCACCAGATGGCTGATGAAGGATCAAACATCCCTCTTTCCCCTTCAGCTCCTTTAGCTGTAGCTTTGTTATTTCGGAACCACACAGTTACATACAGAGTATTTTCTGGAGCATGCAAGACCCATCTGAAGTCCCTTGGCTAAACTGGTTGAAAGCCATAACCATCAAACTATTAGCCCAGCTAATCTCTTGTGTATACACAACTCCTCATTGTAACAAATATTTCAACAGATAAATACTCAAGATGTAGTAGACATATTTTCAATAGTCTGTTCCAAGAAATATTTATACACACACACATGTATATATTTATAACAGATCAGCTCCAAAGATCAAATGGAAAGGAACTAAAGCATCATTTGAGACATGAAAACAAGGATGTCCACATGCTTTTACCTCATCTTAATCCATGAGAAAAGGAATGCAAGAAAACAATGAAGCACAGGGTCAGAAAGAAACTAAGACATCAATGAAGAAATAACCCAGTTGGAGCTGGATGGAACTTAAACCCAATGATCAGGCAAAGTCTGTCTGCTGGGTAAAAGGGAGGAGTGGGGTAACAGGGTGGAGGAAATCTCCTTCATCTTGGAAACTGAGCCTCTGTCTCCATGCAAATGGGGTGTTTAGTAGTTTGTCGGTACTAACAGCCCTAGTACTTTTGCTTCTGGCCTATGCATTAACAATGGGAAGCAGAGCATTTTGAAAATAATTTGGCTGAAAAAAATTAAATGGAATTAAAAGCCATCACTTAGCATTTAAAATAATTTGGTGATTAAAAGTCATCAGTCAGGCATCTTCAGAGTTCCCTTCTTGGAAAAAATAAATTAAACTTCAGAGCAAGTTTTAGAATCTTAATTTTTCTTTAATAAATCTTGTCCAAAATAGAGCTTTCATCTTTACTATTATGACTTAATCAGCAGCCATTTGAAATGAATATTTCAAACCCTCACATTCTACATGCAACATAAATATCTCAGGAGGAAAAAAAAAAAAGACGCTGAATGCTTTCAAATTATGAAAGTCTGAATAAATAGTCCATGTTTTTAAAAAATGTAATCTCCAAATTTCCTCTGTGCTGGCCCTGTTACATTCCTGTTGGCCAAGAACTGCTTCATAGACCACATGTCTGTGACAGGAGTGGCACACTGAGATGTAAGCCACCATAGCAGAGTCAGCAGAATCAGGTGCAAAAATGTGAGAGAAAGTGTTTTATAAAAAGTTGAGGTTACTGTGAACACATCATAGGATACAGACGGATTTCCCCCCAGTTTTTTGCCTGTGGGACTGGTGATATAGATGTCTGCTGATACCTACAAACCTTACTCAAAAAGAAACTTCAGTCATTATTGCCCTTTTGTTATACACAAAATACAAAGCAATGTAATAGATAGCTTATTTTGCCCACTTTTTATCTTATCTCAATTTTTAATATCCTCTATCCATTGCTGAATTATTGGAGAACATGGTTGGTAATTTCTACCAGGAATATTTTCAAATATTTCATTCATAGTTTTGCCCCATAGCTAGTCAAACTAAGTAGGGAGATCCTCTGTGTCTTTGAATTAATGTTTCTTTGTTTATTATGAAATGCTGCTTGCTTATCTTTATGAAGAGAAGCTGGAATTGTCTTTCATTGCCTTATCACACATTGCTGACACAAACTATTTCTAACCATTAACAAGTCCAGAGTGTACAAATGTGTTTTTTTTTTAAAAAAAATACCTATGTAGGAGCCTGGAAAGAAAGGGGGTAAAAAAACCCCAACCATCCTGGTTAAAATCTGACAACATATTTATTAAATTCAAATTCACTTAGTTAGCTTTCTTAATTGAAATTAACCTTGAGAGACTGAAGACAAATAGCTCAGCGCACTCTTTACTAGGCAGTGAAATACTTAAATGGTTTGCAAGGGACACAAATACCATGAAAACTAAGACTCAGTCACTCAGTCCACCTCCAAGAAAGGCTGTAGGTTTCTTGGAAACAGTTGTATAGTTTCCAAAGCTGTTCATTGAAACATTTTCTGGAGAGACTGGAAAGAGAGATATTAAGTGTTTTTGACTACTACTGTGTGTATTTTTCTCTTTCCTGAGAGACTCACAAGATGATTACAGATGGACAGAATTAGGTCAATATGACATTGCAAACTGGTAAGAAAAACATAGCAGCTCCTCCCTCCTCTCTGCATTTCTCCCATCTTCAGTCTCCCCAGATGCCACTAATTGCACTTTCCACTCACCTGATTTTACTTTAAGGCTTTTCAAGAGGATTGTCATTTATAGCCTGCAATTTATACCTCTCCCTCCCTTTGCAAAAGAAATAGCTATATTAAACTGGAAACCTCACCCTCTAACTATTTATTAATATAGTTTTAAAGGAATTCTCAGATTTTCGTTGCTAACTGCTCACTTGGGTTGAAATGTGATGCACTTGTTGGCAGTGTTGCCCCAGAGGGACTGCAGTGAGACAGACTTACTCAAGCTTCACTTGAACACAGAAATGAAAATCAATAAACAATTTGAACTTCTCAGAAGAGAATTTTTCTCCTCTAATGAATATACAAGCTTGGTTACAGCTTAATTTAAAGATTGAATTTAGTGTGTGTTTTTTCCCTGCACCAGGAGCATGACAAACACAATCTTCAAGTGACATGTCCCAAAGGGAGACTTATTGTTTAAAAAAAAAAAAAAAAAAAAAAAAAAAGCAAAAAAAAAAAAAGAAGAAAAGAAATAAAAAAGCAACCACAAAAATCCTGGTCCCATAACAGGGAGCTACATTAAAAATAAGAAAATTAAGATGCAGCTGCAAAATAGATCTGCTTTGTAGATGACTTCACAGACAGCTAAGCTTTATGTTTCTGATGAGGCAAATTTATGTATTTTTATTATATGTATTTTAATTTGCTTTTCTGAGAGACTGCAAATAGGGTCAGACTGTAATTTAGAAATGTGGCTGTAAATTCTCTAATAGTTTGAGGGTGCGTGTTCCATGGTTCAGTTTCTCAGATATGCACACACATATCTGTTTATCTATTTTTGACTTTTGCTTTCAGTATTGGAACATGTTAATAATGTAATTTCTGCAGAAATTAATCACATTAATCAAACAAAAAACTTACTATAGAGTCAATGTTTCCAAAGTAAGATATGCACTCAATATTAACTGTTGGAAGGGCTTGTGGTGAGATCAACTGCTGTGCTTTTGTTTTTCAGAATTTCTGCAGATTTTTCAAGCTAAACTGCTTTTGCCATCTGATAGTTTGTCTTGGCAAAGCGATAAGTTGAAATCCACAAAAGTGATTGTGTACAGGTTTTTTTCAGCTCATCAAGAAAGAGATTTGAATTGGAAACTTTGATCTTGTCTGTGCAAACTGGAAACCAGAAAAATCAGATCTTACATATACATGCAAATGTGTCATATGTAAGTGACATAATAAAATTAGTGAGCTCTATTTTAAAGCCAGTACCAAAGCCAGTGTTATTTAGGAGAAGAGAGTGGCAATGTAGATGTATTGTAGTACCTCAAAGTGTAGATTTCACCCAGTTTAGTTATCTTGGTCTAGTTGCTATATAGATAAGCCCTTAGAGAATATATTTAAGGTATTCATATAAATAATAGGTAGCTCAACTTTCCAAAAAAACCCAGTTAGAGCCACATTTTTGTGGCAATAAAACCCCCAAAATTTCTTTAGCCCCAGAAGTCTTTTTCATGGTTGTAATCTTAACACCACACTCAAAGGAATCTCTAAAGCTTTTCATTTAAACTACAATTATTCTTTTGTCTACTGGGAACCCTGTGCAATGATGATGTCCTGTGTGCAAGAAGCAGGCAAACTGAATATTAATTAATGAACACTACTTAATATGCGGAAGAAGAGGAGCAACAATCAGTCGTGAGCCCTTACATATTAACTGGGATCATTGTTATTCTGGGAGGCATCATAAGGCCAAATGCAGGTTACAACTAGTTTAGAAAATCTCTTTAATTAAGAAACATGAAAGTTTAAGTCTCTCATTATAAATATCTTATTGTGACCATAAAAGACATCATTAAATGGTGTGATGGTGTAGCACTTTTAATGCAATGTGAGGTGATGAATTGGATTGAGGCTGTTAATCTGTTTTCAGTGGGATTCAATAAATGAACAAAACAATGAGTTTTCATGATTTTCCCTAAGATGCAAAGAAGCAAATTTGCTTAAGGACCTTGGAAGGCATTGTTTGGGAGTCAAATTTCCATTAAAGGCCTCTTCCTAAGTAGGTGGGTCAGGAGCTTCACAGAAACAGAAGAGTCAAAGTGACAGAGAAGAATACACATCATTGTCCAGTTCTTTTTGCTTTGCTAAATTAACTGAGAAAGATATAACATTGCCATCAGCAAGTCTGGGTGCACAGTGCTAAAGGAGACTGGCCCCTTGTTCCCATTTCAGATAAGAAAGTAAATTTGTAAAAAGATGAGGGGTGATCTAAGACTACTCTTGAATCCAAGACCAGATGAAAACAAGTACGGCGTTTCAGACAAGATCTCTATCATTATCAAAACTGCTTCACTTTTAGGGAATTAAAAATAATTTGAAAATATGAATATCAAAACCACAACAAAAATGGTTTTTTTTTTTCCAGATTTCTACTTCAAATCTAGCATGTCTAATGACCAGAGTGTCAGAAGATTGACAGTTTTTGTTCCTACATGGAATGTGGCAACAAATGCATGAAACTAATAATATAAAGTACTAAAACCAGCCAGTGCACTGTGATGAAGAGAACAATCCATTTGCAGATCTTCTTCTTCTCAGTATGCCCAACTATGAGAAGTAGCTACAGTGAGACTCCAATTCAGTTCTCAACTGTATGCAAAGTTAACAACAGCTCTTTTAGCAGGGGATACATCAGCATTTTATCCTGTACACTGAATTATATGAGACTTCTGCATTTGCAGAGCAAATGCCATGAAATCTGACTCAATTAAGGATTTTACAGAGTTATGGTTTCTTATCAGTACACAGAATCATTAACAAAGCATTATCCATTTCTGGAGAACTTCAAGGCATGTTCTAGCCTTGAAAAATCTGAATCAGGCCTTTTTTCTGTTTGTTTGTATAGCTCCCCATGTAAACATATAATTAGCCCAGTGCAATTATATGACTTGCTAGACTGGAAGCCAAATTATACAAAAAATAAGACTAGGTAACAGTAGGAGAAGGGATGATGTTTGCAACATATGAAAACAAAGAGCCAGTACTTACAAGAGCCTCCTGCAGTACAGCAAACACTTCTACTAAAAAAGAGTGTCTATTGATATGAAGGGAGCTGAAGTTGGCCAAGAACACTTTAAAAGTTCCATTGGTGATGGAAAAATCACCAGGTGGCACTGTTACACATTGTCATAAAATTTTGTGCCTCTTCTCTTGGGTGGGGAAACCTTTGGGATGCAATTTTAGCCATGCACAACAAGTGTCCTGTGTTGTCCCAGACTGGAACTGGCATGAAAAGTGTCCTGTGTGCTGCTGGCCTGTGTTGTCCCAGACTGGAGCTGCTCCTAGCCAGGGGTGCTAGGAACATGCTGTGTTGCTTTGGACCTCACCTGGTCCAGGACAACTCATGGCAAATTCCACCCTTCCCATGAAGGCTGAACCATTTTCCATATGATTGGTTAAGTCATAAAACATGTCCTGGCTTGCTAAAAGGATAAACCTATAAAACTGGAAGGAATATATCTTTCTGTGAGAAAATTAAGATTAGAAAAACTAATGGATACAACAGGAAACACTGGAGAAAAAGATAGAAAAAAACCCCCAAGCCAAACAAACATGGGAAAAGGGATGTGATGACATTCAGGACAACAGATCAGAAGTCATTGTTGGGTTTAGAGACATTAACAAAGAAGTGTACTAACAACAATAGGAGAGAAATATAAAAATGGGTCAATCGTGATTCATGGCAGCTCCCATTTGATTTCTTAAACTCGTCCCTCACATTACAATGTTTTAAGTCAAGTTTTTTCAAGCTGCATTCCCTGTATAGGTGGATAATGGTCTTCAAGAATTATTTAAAATTCCAGTCTTTCAATCTAGAGTAATTCTCACACAGAAAAAACCCAAACCTTGTCAATCAAGGTCAAATAGTCAGAAAACTAGTTAATAGAGACAAGTACCCCGTAAAAAATGAAGTTTCATTTCCTTAAATGAATTTGATACCAATCGGATTTTCTTAACTGTCCTCTTCAGAGAAAGATTTTATGCCTCCTTCCTTCCTAGGGTGTTTCTGGCTTTCTTTTTGTAAGAGGAATAGCAGGCTACAAGCAAGTCAGTCCTTTTTGTCCAAAGGTCAGAGAGATTTTCTAAAGATCTGGCATCCCGAACGTACTCCATTTGGCCTCATCCTTTACCTTCTTCTAAAAGTAGTATCATATTCGCTATGCCACTCATATGTCTGTGGAGTGTGCAGGTTGTCAGGAGGCAGCATATGTTTAACCCAAAATATCTTCCCTGAACTTAAAGGCAACACAAGCCATGGGCCATACCAATCACACAAGATTGCCCCTTCATAATGGGAAAACCTTTCCTTCTCTAGCTTTCCAAATTCATTAATGTCTGAGTGTTCTAAATGATGTCAGTAACAGATGAGTGAAGGTAGCTTGTTCACTCTGTGACACCACCTGAAATCCAACATGAGGTAAGGCTGTGCATCATGAAGAAAATGTCACCTCTGTCCCTCAGAAGAAATGGCTGTGTTTGAGCAAATTTCACAATTAACTGATTTCTCTGATCTAGTAAAAGGCTCTCAATCCCAAAAGAGAACATATACCAAAGAGTCACTGTAGTTCTGCATTATAAGACTACATAATGCCTTGCATTATAATTACCTGAAAAAACAGTGAACGTAGCTAATTATTCCTGAAATCCAACTACATGATATTTTTAAAGTACTAATGTATAATAATGAAGTCATTTTAAGATAAGTCAAGAGCTTCCTTACTATATAGCCTTAAATCCATCATCTGCAGTAATAGTTAATATTTACTTGCTTTTTCTACATTTGCCTTTTCACCCTTTTAGGTGCTTGAACTCCGAGATGGGTATCAGCACTTGATTTAAAGAATATTGCCAAGAACTGCAGTTTAGGCACTTTGTGAAAGAACCATACTGTAGCCAATAACCTAGGTGTTGGAGGCAGCAGAGTAGCCTGAGGTTTACTCTTCTAGTAGAGTTATATTCTATTTACTAGACAGCCTTAATTTGCCATCTGAACTAAATTAATTCATTAGTTAAATCAGTGCTCAGCACCATTTGTTTCCTTTAAGTAGCATCACTGAAATTTAAGTGAGAAGAATGTGTAAACAGTGAATAAGATGAGAAAATAAGAGCCCCATGAAAGGAGGAATATATTCTACCTGATAAAAGGGAGGAAAAAACCTTCAGCCCTAATATCTCCATCCATGTTACATTTATGAGACCTGCCTTTACCTTACTAGACTACCTCTCTTCAGCTTTCAAATCTTGTTTGAGAACCAGAATACTAGCTACAAATAATACAGCAAGAATCAACATAGGGAAAAGAAATAAAGAAAAAGGTAGTGTTTAAATATATATATTCCTAAATTTTATGTATAAAAAATTGAATTAAAACATCTGCAAGGGTATAATTTATTTCAAGTGAATAATTTTCAGATTACTTTTAAATGAAAGATCTCATATACCCACAACTCATATTTTCTTAGCAAGTAATTACTGAAATTCCTACATATTCATGCCAGTTATTGCAGAAATTAGACAGAATGCACAGAGAAAATTTCTTAGATATGTTTAGGATTTCTTTTTCAATAAAGTGTGCCACAAAGGGAATAAAGAAATTCTTTACCTAAATTAATGGTGAATTATTTTGTCATGAGAATAGAAGCTTATATTCATTTAAATGAAAGCACATAAATTGTTCTTGACAAGAAAAACAAAGGTAGCCTTAGGCAGTATTTTCATTATAGAAAAAGGCACATGTCCATGAATATCTAGTGTAATATTAACAAAACCTGTTCAATTAGCTATGCATGTGCCATTGTTATGAATATTTATTTGCATCTCAACGAGGTAACATTGATACCTTTTTTTCAGCTTGTTTAGAGATACAAAATGAAGCGAACATCAGTGTTCTGTGGAGAGCACTAAAACTACTCCTGAGAGTGGGTCAGAAATAACACTTCTTATTGGAAGAACCTTCTTCATTACTACTTGTTTCATTCTTTTTTTCACATTGGAAATCTACTCCAAGAATTATAATCAATGTTGAAATAATTTTTATCCAATTGACAGCCTAATTTCATATTTCCTGTAAACAACCAAATACAAGAGGTAATTTTTTGTGCAATCAATTTACTTGTCTTCTAAATATGTAGAGCTTGCTTTTTCATAAATACAGAAAATATAATTTTTTGGTAGAAAGAATTACAAAACAGCAGCTTTAAAGCAAAGCAAGCTCTACAGGTGTACGCATACGAAATTTATTTTTATCCTTGATAGGCCAAGGAATCATTTAGAATGGTTTTATTGGTAAGAATATTTATGATTACCAATTCATTGTTAAGTGTTTTGTGACTTACATCTACCACTACAAAGAAGTTTTAAATATTAAGTATTTGTAATGAACTGCCTGTGAAAACCTACAGACCAAAGCCCTGCTTTGGCAAAACTATATTAATGTGATTAAAAATGTTGTTCTGTATATGAACAAAAGGTTTAGTTGGAGAATTTACTGTAGGAGAAATTTCAAATTATGAATCATTAGAATATTACTCATTATTAGAAACAGAAAAAGCAAAATTAATTGAATAAATTTGTTACATCTATGATCACCAGAAACAAAACTTTTAACAAAATTGTCAATTATACATGGCCTCTTGAAGTTTTACTGATCATGGGTCTCATCCTAGTTTCCATCCTGCCACCTCAAGAACCTTTTCCAAAATCCATTAAGGTCAGCAGGAATAATTATTTAGAAGATAAGCACTGATCACAGAAATATTTCGAGTCAATAATTCTCCACTAAACTGTTTCTGAATAGTTAGGGTTAAGAATTGGTTTTGTATATTATTTTAGAATTTGTCTCTGTTACAGATATTATTAGTATTTTCATCTCAGCAGCACAATCCCGTGAACTACAAAAGCACATGTATAAAGCAGGTTATCCTTACAGGATGTTTGCAAAGGAGAGAAACGGTGACAAGTAGAATGTGCCATAAATATATGACATAACTGCAATCCTGTTGACAAAAATAAAGAATAACAATTATACTTTAAGTTGGCCTAAGGAAAGCAAACACACAAATGTAAAATAAGGACAGCAAAAGGTAAGCCTCTGAAAGATTGTTTTGCACTCAGAGATACTGTAGGTTTCTAGATGTGTTCACTAGATTCCCTTGCAGAGTAAGGCTTAAGCTGAGAGTAAGGTGTAGTTGGTCTTGCAAGTATACACAACACATCATCCTTCATAAAATGACATTATGCAGAGTAACACACTAAAAGATAACACTATTGTAATAAAGTAATCCTATAAGGAAGACTTTTTTTAATTTTAATGTGTCCAGAGTGAGGATACTAAAAGAACATCTTGGAGCCAATGAACTGCTGTATGTAAGTGACATGATCTGGGTAGCCTTTAAAATTATGAGCAACAGATCACACTTTTGGAGACCCTGCCAAGCAGGATGTATGTTCAAACTTTTGTTATCCAACAGAACACAAGCTGCTCTTCCATTGCTCTCCTTTGCATGTGTCACACCAGATGTGTAGCAGCACTGCCATCACAAAAGTGATAGTTGTTACTGTAAATGGTTCATGATTTGTGCTGGTGATGAAATAGGAAGAGACAAGCACCAGAGTAATTTTGCTGGTAATTTTTTTTATAAGATATTTGCAAGTATAGTGCAAGAAAAAGACAAGATAATAAGTAATGTGGCTCTGGGAGAGTTAAGAGAAGGAGATTTAAAATAGACTGGTTTTCTGCTCATTTTTGTATTTTGCCTGTACCCGGCCAAATGATGGTGTGGTAGCAAAGTGATAACTGTAGCTGTGAATACAGAAGCATTCTGAGAATGAAACATTCAAGCTCTCTGGGAACCTGGCACAGTGCTGCAGTTGCTGGTCCACAAAGGGTCAGTGCTCACTGTATTTTTGCTGTTATAAACCATATAAGCTAAAGACAAAGTGTATATACCAAACTGTTTTATTATCATGCAATAATCCGGCTGCTCAGGCACAACAGTTGGTTAGGCGGTTAGCACTTGGAGGATGCACATCACACAATAAGATCAATATATATAATTAACTGACCAAAATCAGATCCAGGATACAGAGTTCACAACAGATTCAACCTGAAGCTCCAAGGTGGGCCCAGCAAAGCAGCAGGACCAGCTGCTGGTCCTGCCAGGTCCTTGCCAGGGCTGGGCAAGCACCAGTCTGCAGCACTTTTTCTTTGGAGGACCATGGGGAGAGAGGAGCTGGTATCAACAGAGGAGTATTTAGTCTGAATCAGCAACAAGAGCTTTTCATATCATGTTAAAAAACTTGCCATTGTAAAGAAGAGCCTATAAAAGGGTGCTTATTTAGTGTAGGAAGTGTTTAAGACCCAATAAAAAAGAAAAGAATAAGAAGAGCTGAGCAGGCAAATCTGAAGCTTAACCTTAACCCTCCACAGCTTGGAGCTCAGGAGATCACAGAAGTCACTCTACTTTTATCTCATCTTGTCAGTGGAGAGCAGCAACCATTTTACCCCATGTGAAGAAAAGGAAAGGAAGATTGGAGGAGCTTTTTTTTCTATGTTTTCATTTCTCAAACTGTAAAACTCTATTCTAAGTTTATTTTTACAGCCCATTAGATGGAAAGACAGGGTCTTGATTTGTTTGTAGTCTGCTCACAGACTGAGAAATAATCAGCAGCAAAATCCACTTGCTTTTCCCAGCTTGTCTACCAGAACTCCAAGCATCTGCAGGGTATCAAGAAGAAAACTATCTCAACAAACTAAAATAGCACAGAAAGAGATGATCCCACAATAATTTATTTCAGTGGTATAGAAGTTTGCAGAGCCCACAGGTTTTCTATCTGAAATGCGCTATTTAAATATTTTGTAGCAAAAGTCCAAGAATCACAGAATTGTCACAGTTGGAAAAGACCTCTAACATCACCACATCCAACTATCTACACACCACTCCCAATAAAGTATATGTATCAATATCTCTATCACCCACTACAGCATGTCCTGCCTCATCTATATGGTTTTTAAATACTTCCAGGGATGGAGACCCCACCACCTTCCTAAGCATTCCATTCCAATGCCTAACTGCTCTCCCAGTAAATAAATTCTCTCACATCTAGTCTAAACCTCCTCTGGTGCAACTTCAGGCCATTTCCTCTAGACCTATCATTGTTTATTTAAGAGAAGAGGCCAGCATCCACCCCCTTACAACCTTCTTTCAGGGAGCTGTAGAGAGCACTGAGGTCTCCCCTCAGCCTCCTCTTCCCCAGAGTAAACATACCCAGTTCCCTCTCCTCTCCTTACAGGACTTGTTCTCCAGCTTGGTTGGCCTTCTCTGAACTTGCTTCAGCAGCTCAAAGTCTTTCCTGTAGTGAGAGGCCCAAAACTGAACACAAAACAAAGCTTAAGATGCAGCCTCACTAATGTGTAGTATAGGGGCAGGGTTACTTTCCTTCTCCTGCTGGCCACACTATTCCTGATACAAACCAGTATCCTTTTGGCCTTCTTGGCCACCCTGGCACACTGCTGGCTCATACTCAGCTTGTGCCAACCATCACCCCCAGGTCCTTTTCTGCCTGGCAACTTTCCATCTACCCCTCCCCAAGCCTGTAGCATTCCATGGGGTTGCTGTGACCAAAGTGCAGGACCTGACACTTGGCCTTGTTAAACCTAAGAAGGCACCAGTCTTGTTTGAAGGTGATGAAAATGAGCTTTCTTCATTCTAAGTGTTGAGTTAAAGGTTTGAAGAATTATGTTAGAAATTTCTTGTCTTACTGAACAGTCTGAACTTGGACATTCACTAGGTATAACATGGTGATGAAAGCAACCTATGAATCTGGAAACTGACTGCAAGAGGTGGTATGAAGCGTAGAAGCACCCAGGATTGAAGAGCTTCAACTAGTTTTCTGAAAAAACACTAAAATCAACATCTTCAAATGCAGTGCTCAACTGAAAGTACTATGGGAATGATACACACAGTAGCAGGGGAAAAAACAGCGAGACAGAAAGCTAGGTAGAAAAATTGAGACATTTATTATGCATGTTAAAATCAAACAGGACTCAAGAGAAATCCAACACCAATCTGGTTTTTGGTATTCAGCTCTCACACAGGAACCTTTAATATAATTGAACCTGTGTGGTAAATGTTTGTTTTTCCTGACTAGGAGTGCACATGTGTATATGATAGTATGATGGCAGTAGTCCAGGCTATTAAATGGAGCAACTACATTCAATAAGAATCAAACAATGGCATTAAGCCTTCTATTGGTTTTGCTATTAGAATGAAGGTAAAGTTTTCAAAAGAATATAAGTTAAGCATTTAAACATTATAAGTCAATATAACTTTAACTTCTAAATACCAAAGTTCTTTTCTTTGGTGACTTATGAGCCTCAGCCACTTCAGAATTTCTGAAAAATCTCCTTTGCTGGGCTTTTCCCTTTGTACCCTTCATTACAGTCCCATGTGTTAAGAGAAAAGTTCTGGTCTGAAGAGCATTTTCCATAGTAAGCAGAACACTGAAATACTCAGTATTTGATGCAAAAGGGGGAACTGCAATGGTGGCATCCACCACAAACAGCCCATTTTATCACAGTCCAGCATTCATCTCAGCTGCCAGCATTGTATTTTCTAGCAGACTTCTGAATAGCCTCAAGCTTGGTCATTCTACTTGGAAAACAAGAGTCTTCCAAAACTGTGCAGCACTAAAGTTACGGCTTATATGTAGATGCTGCATTCGAGTATAGTAAACAATAGCTTATAAAATATATAAAATTGTCAGGAGTTGTGTAACCTTCACCTTAGGCTTAAACAGCAAGTAATCTGTTCCCCACTGTTCTGTCCCACTTTTTTCCAAAGAAAAGGGGAACAAACAAATATTTGGACTACCACAATAGCATTAATAAACATGAGAATGCAACAGCTAGTGTTATTCTACAGAAATGAATGAATAAATAAATAGACTATAAGCACTTTATTCTTCTCACATAATTTCTTCTCAGTGACATTATTGAACAGACTGTTGAAAACAAACATCGTTAAATGAGAAAAGAAGAGCAGGAGCCTGTCTAATTCCCCACTGCAACATTTTCCAATGACGAATGCTCCCTAAATGGATTTAGCTTTTTGAAAAGAAGTCAGAGAGAAATTTGATGTGGCCCCCTGACCCCTGGTAAGCACATGTATCTTCACCTGTCACATAACACACTGGCACTTGCTTACTTTTCAGCAAAGACTATTGATTTTGCTTATTGGCTGCAGGCTAGTCCATAAAGAACAAATTACAAAGTCAGAGGTCTACAGTTAGCAATTGCTTGCATGATAACAGGGAACTCAGCACTATTCCCACAACGCTATATTAACATTCTCACAAACGTGTGCAAACCAAAACCATACACTTCTGCTGTGAAGTCCTCTCTATTTGCAGTGATACACAGCAAGTGAAACATGCAGTACATCCCACACTCTCACCAATGATCTAAAACTACAGGGATTTTCCTCCTGTATCTAATTCTATGCCTGTGTTTCAAGCCATTTCTTTATAAAGAACAAAGAGAGAGAGGATTAAGGAATGGTTACATTCTGCTATTAAGAAAGGAAAAATGTTTGATGCAACCTGCTGTTGGGAAGAATGTCTTCACAATGGAATTTTACATAAAAAAAGCCAACATTGTGACTTCTAAAGAAATATATCATAGTGCTACTCTCAGGAGTCATAAGGAAGTTTCCCTTCACCCCTCCCTTAATAGATGACCTTGAGGAAGATAAATCTGATTTTTCTGCACCTTGTTTTCATCTTTTGCAAAATGGGATACAAGACTCTTCTCCACTGCTGAAGCAGTGTTGAAACCCACTGCCAAGAAGTCCGTGCAAAAGACAATACAGCATGGCTTTTACTACTGAAGTGGGACAGAAGTAAGAGAAGTATCAGAGCATCAGAACTGGAGGGTCCGAGCGACTTTCTGAATCCTCATTTCAATTTTTAGATCTTAAATGATACTTGCATATCATAATTGCAGTTGTCTTTTAATATTCAGCCATACCAAATGTAAAAATATACTGCTTAACTGGCACAGATTTTTCAGTAAAAGTCATGAGAAGAGGTGATTTTAACACCGTATCAAGTTCAAGAAATTTATAACTTTAAGTGGAAAATCACTAATGACAAACAAAAAAAGCAAGCTACTGTTTTAACTTGCTTCCCTGGATATGGCAGTTTTCTTAAATTTTTAAAGATGTTTTCTATGATAAAGAGTATTGATTCAGCAGGACTGACACACCAGCTTTCAGAAACAATTTCCTTTTCTGGAGTACTTGACTGAGAGAAAGAGACTGGAAATTTCAAAGGTAGGTTACAGCTGAGCATATTTAAAATCCCAGCTCAGTTCTCTGATGAAATAAAAGAATTCAGGAAGAAAGAGCAACAAAAAGCACTTTTGGAAACTCACTGTAAGTGTTGACTTAGTGTGTTTCTTTAATAGATTATTTTGCTTTGAGTTAACTGATCACTAATTAACTAGAACTAGAGTGCATTTGTAAATGCTAGTGCTGACACTTCCTAAGTGTTTCTGTTTTATCCTAGGACTTAGCATGGTAAAACCCAAGAAGAATAAACTACACAAAAAGCCTGACAGGACAAAGTAATCTTGTGGAATAATTTGCAGGGCAAATTCTGATCAGTGATTTCCCAAGGTGTGGGTCCTCCATTGGGAATGCAGGGCCACCTGTGTGGGTTAAATGGTGCTCAGAAACAGGCAGCAATAATGCTTCATCAGGCAGCAACAACCACAACATAGAGAAAGGTTCAGGACAATCCTTGGGCGACATGATCCCACAGTTATCTGGACTTCAGACATCGTGACAAAAAATTTCTAAGAAACAGTCTGTGCTCTTTGGTGTAGAAAAGGACTAGGCATCAGTTTGCAAAGGCACAGGCACCCAATTCTGAACTGGTTGTCTTAATCTGAGCCCATAATTCAAATCTGTCCTGAGTCTCAGCCTTTACCTACACGGGAGATATGTACATTAAAACAGGAATGGAGCTGCTTTGCTTTGCTGCTGCTGCCCTGGCACCTGGAAACCAAGCAGAAATGTGCAGTGCCCTGAAAGCAGGGGACAATCTCGTCAACAGACAGATACTGCCCATTTATAACACTGGAAAGGGAGCACAACTTCTCCTACTGCAAAAGTGTCACCATGGAAGGCCAAAAAATAAAATAATAATAATAAAAAAATAATTGGAACATGTATTTAAGCCATTTGGTTGTTAGGTATGATGCTCTGAACAAGCCTCAACCTTTCATAACTTTAAAGAGAAAAGCATAATGTCTGCTCAGCCCTTTCTAGTTACAGATGCAAGATGCCATCCCTCAGAGAAGAGTACAGGTGGTGGACTCTGTTAGTCCTGTATGTCACCTGTGCTCTGTAAAGGAAGTACAATTGGACATTCCTATACTTAACATTTCGTCCAGTATCCCATTTAAGATTATTTATGTATTTTGCTGGTCATTCACAGATCAGAAATTCAACTTCACATTGCACAGGTATCTCAGGTCCTCTTCTCTGGGTTCAGTGATGAGATCAACCTAAAAGTTAGGTCTTTCTTGTGCCTGCACACTTGTACTGTGCCAAGTCCTTAGTACTAATGGTGACCATATTTCTGTACAGACACAAATTCTGAGTCTGCTCATAAGAAAATCCCAAAGTAAGAGGCATGTCTTCATCAAGGTCTAGAGCCAAAACAATTCAGCATTGTTGTGAACCCAAGACAGTGACAGTGGCTTAGACTACAACTTACCATTTCAAACACCTAAATGTAGAGAAGTCATCAACAAGCATCAGTGAATCTACACATTTCAGATGATGATCTTTCCATTACCAAAAGTTAGACTTCCTTTAAATTTACTTCTCAGTTCACTCACTTTCTTCTTTGACACAATTCAGACACAAACATCAATCAAACATATGAAGCACCTTGCAATGGAAAATGCAAGTCTCACTACTAAAAGGTAATACAGAAACCAGGTAAGGAGAGGCATTCATCTTCATATTTGGCATTGTTACAGTATTGCCAGTTATGGAGAGTATAGAAGCCCAGTGAGTTGCCCAAACCTTGGATTTAGAAAGCTCTTGAGTTCTTCTGGGGCAGAGGGATTTTATGGCTTATGTCTTCAAGGGTTTGTAAAATAAAAGGAAAGAGACTTACATTACAAATATTGAAGCTGATATTATTATTTTCTCATATGAATATAGATTCTGGGACTGTAAGAAAACCTACATTATCAGTAGATATGCAGTGAAACAACAACATGATGGTCTTCAATCCATCCAAAGACAGGAATATGACTGAAGAAAGAGATCACTTGATGGCTAAAACCCCTAACGTCCTCTGGCTGCAGTGAGGAGCTCATGGCGCTCAGCAAGAGATGCTTGCACTTGGATTGAAGAAAATGACTATCATGTACCATGTGCTATACCTTATTATTTCACCCTTTTTAACAAAGCTGAGAATGACTTGTCTAAGTAAGACTATAAAAGGTGCAAATTTGCAGTCATTTAGTAAAATGTTTTTTTCTTTTAAATTATTTTTAACTCTAATACCCATTGGTTTTTAATGTTAGCATTTCATCTATAAATTCTTGCTTTTAGCCCTAAAGAAAGAAGAACACTGCAACTAGAAAGGAGAAGTAATAAAAAGTGAAACATCTAGAAACCAGACCTTTTTTCTAATTTTGTCCAAGGAAGCAAACCAAAACATTCTACTTTATTACAGTTATCAGCCTCTCATGAATGGACATAGAGGGAAAAGCTGAAGCACCTCTACAAACCAACTGATCATGTGAGGCAACCCCAAAAACTTGGGCTGGAGTCTGGGTCAAAAAGCAGATGATATCTGTTTAACTCAATGTCAACAAGCATAAGATTACTTTTCTCACATGAGTCTTAATCAGATTAAGGTTTTCAAAGACAGAGGTGGGGTTCTCAACAGCTTGCAATTTGTATAATTGGCACCAAAAAGATAATTCCAAATTTGCCTTTCAAAAAAACTGTTACTTCTTCTGTGGGAATGGGAGGATTATTGACTGCAAAGAAAAGCTGATACTATTATTCAAAGGAGGCATTTTAATTTTGCTAGTAAAATATGCCTATTTTGCTGTCAAATGGACAAATCTTGATGCTGGTACTCAAGTTACTTCTGATTTCCCTACACTCATTGTCTTTGAAATGACTTCAACTTGCATTTTAGACTTTGTTAGATCCAATGTGACAGAAAAAAAGAAAGAAGAAAAAGAAGGAAGTAAATTCTGAACCAAGAGATGACTTACACATACAAATGTACACATTTACTTGTACTGACCTTACTGAGGCCAAAACCAGAGTGCAAATCACAGCCCCTATGGCAACGGTCCTGCACAGATACTTAATTTTGGCCACTTTCAGTTATTGATAACTTGTATCTGTAGAAACCATGACTGACATGTTTAATGCTTCTAATATGGTGGAGTTCCCATTTCCATTTCATACTACTTACCACAAATCAAAGCAGCAAAACTTTCCATAAGCAACAGGAAGACACACAATGTTTTTTAAAGGCCTGTCATAAAATTCATAAATAATCTAAAATATATAATTATTCAGAACATATGCTAAAGCTATCACTGACATACTGGGAAATCCTGTCTTGTCTTTTCTGACTACTGTTCTTTTGACAACACACACCTGTTTATAAGCCATTTTTACAAATTAATATTCTTTCAAGTTGGATGCATGGCCAGTGAGTAACAGATGCTTCTGGATTTGCAGTTATGTTAGAACAGAGAGCATTGTGCTAAAATCAACTATTCAGGTTAGCTGTATCCTCTAAAAGGTATTGATAAATACCTCTGCCTACCAGAGAATAAATAAATAAAATTTTACTATTACCTTAATAGAGGCAAGGAAAATTTAACTTGAATTGATACGTGTAAGATATCTAACTGTACCCTAAAAGTTGTACTTTTAAGGGCATTACTAGGAGTCCTGAACACCTATTGTGCCAATTTTTTGTTTCAGGTAAAAGAACGTATTACACATTTATATCAAACAGCAGAAGTCAGTGCTACTGATTAAAATTCATCAAAGAACCCTTGAGAAAGCCTGCTTATCTATTCAAGCCACACATTTTAAGTGAACTCTTACTAAATTCTCTATGTACAGATCAGGAAGACATGTACTCTGAATAAAGAGAACTTCATCTGACAAATTAAAGAGAGAGTGAGCAAGAGGGAAAGTACAGGGTGAGCAGCAGAGTGCAAATGTGGAGATCTACTGCACCTTGCAAAGCCTGACAGTGTAGTATGTCAGGCAGGGAAAGCCTCAGGTACCACAGCCAACTTTTGCTTGTTCCCATGATGTGATTTAGTGCCCAAGAACCACGCAGCTTTGCAGTGCGTGGACATCTTATGGTGTCGAGTGAAGGGAATAGATTTGTCATTGCTCACTGCCAGGAGCAGTCCCAAGTAGGAACATTTTTAGTCTTCAACAATGATTGCTGTTTCTAATTCCACTGTGAAATGTGGAGAGCATCTGCACGGGGACTTCAGTAAAGTGCTGCCAAAACAGCACTTGCTTTATGTTCTTGCTTGTGGTGTCTGGTTAAGGCAGCAAGGAGACAGATCGTATGACTTAAGCCATTGCAAGACCTCATCACTTTTCATGGGAGAAAGGAAAAGTGCTGATCCCAAGGCTTTTAAGCTGAGGGAAAGCAGATAAAAATCTGCAGGTGTAACTTTAAAAAAATGGTGTGAGAAGCATAAAATAGCGTAAATAAGGTAACATTTTTATGGAAAAACAGAGATCAAGTGTGCGATGGCAATTCAATGAAAATAAGAATTTAATGATAAAAGCATAGAAGTGTGCATTGCTAATCAAAGTGGACAGCATTTTGATTCCAGAGTATCTGTTAGTTTTAAGTTAAAACAATATTGATACAAACAAGCATAAAATAGGGATAATTGACTGTAACTCTGCCTGTCTCCCTCTCTAGAGAGACATAATCATTCTGGATATATGAAAATAGATTGCTCATTCTAATCCACTATTGTTCTATACTCTTTGGGGCCCACTTTTCAGATAGTGATAATCAATGGTATTAGTCACTGAAATACAGGGAGCTGATTTACTCTGTATCAAGGGTTCTGGCCTCAAGCAATACTCACACTACCCATTTAACTCTTCTCACAGCAGCAGCAAACTATGTTTGAATAAGAAGCCTTCTCTCATCTTGTGTGCTAGATGCTCTCTCATCTAGGTCTCAGAAATACTATCTGTATCCTGCAAAATCATACAAAGAACAGCCACTAAAAGCTATGTGGTTGAGGTTATGACCGTGGGTCTCCTAAATATGCTTTATGAACTCTTCAAAAGGTCTGTGGAGATGCTAAGAAACTGCTGTCTTCGAGTCAAGGCAAGAGCAGCTTGGTTTTGGTCATATCCTCAGCCATACCAAGATATTCAGTTTTTTCTGTGCCTGTATTTTCTTGACCTGAATGACTATGCCTGCCATTTAGAGCCTCCTAAAACTATGTGAAGTTTACCTGGGCTTTTTAAATTCAGGCAGTGGAACAGCTCAAATACAGAAAGAATAGTTTTTACCATCTCCCCCTACCCCCCCAGGACAGTGTTAATTGGCTCCATCTTACTTTAATTATCTATTTGAAAAAAAAAAAAAGCAACAGAAAATGGCTGCATTTAAATGTTAAATAGCATTTTCAATCCAATTCCAGGTGTCTAAAAGGAGCATGAATTGGGTATGAATTCCATTATTCAGTCACAATGTTATTAGCAGGGGAGGAGCAAGGTTTATCACTGTTGTCAGCACAATTATACAGCTTCCTTATTTGCCTCACCTCAGAGAACATACACAGCACGGTCTTGTTCAAGTTTGTCATCTTCTCAATGCCTTGGCTGTGATGACAGTCAAAATGAATGAACAGATTGGCACTTTGAAGTGCTCATTGATACCTTGAGGTCAGATGTTTCTTGTACATATCTGGACCATTTCCAGACACATGGAAGCAGCAAGAGCAATGGGAGCACAAGTGTCTCTGACAGTCTTCCCCAAACCTACCCTGCTCCTGTCTGGTTAAGATGTAACAGAAGTCAATGCCTAAGATTGCTATTTTTTTTTTTTTTTTTTTTTTTTTTCATGTAATGAAGAGCTATTATATCAAAGCAGTTTGAGAGGCATTGCTTAAACTGTCTTGCTGAATCTGAACTAGCTATCAAGTTATTCCTCCCACACAGAGCAGAACAGCTTGGTCCTGCTGTTTAAGGGTCCTTGCCAGCTGCAGAGACAGGAAAGGATATTTTTTTTCATCCTTACTTTTTCTTGTTCTACATTCTCCTGATCTTTAACCATGCAAATCTGATAGTGGTTACAGCATGGAGGAAGTGTAATTCAAGAGAAAACCCAAACAAAAAGAACAAAGCTCAAAAAAAAAAAAATCAATATACAATAGCAAGGCATGTGGATATGCAGAGCTCTTATCAATATGAATATTCAAGAAGAACAAATTCTGAAATCCTTAATCTGTTTCAATATTTATTTTTCTTAATTCCTGTTTTTATTCAAGCAAGTGTAAAGTGAAACTGAAGAATGACATGTAGAGAAGCTGCAATTGCAAAGGTGTTGCGGTTCTTGTTTGAGTAACTTGCATTGTTAAGGGAAGTCAGTGAAAAACTGCTCAAGGAGAAACCTGGGGTATGGGCTGTGCTGAGATTAAAATAATTTATAAAATAATTAAAATAATTTATAAAGCTCCAGGACATATGAATTTAGCTGAAGATTTTACATTTTCCCACCTTAAAAAAAATAAATATTACACTTCAGCAAGGCCTTTTGAACTTTTCAGTTAAAATTTTTTGATACATGTTTATGTCCCTACAGCCCCATACAAGCTCTACAGACCAATGCATAAAACTGTCTTAATCATCAAGCAAAAACAGTGGCTGGCACAGTTAGGACCAGACCCTGAGAACCAGAATGGCTGCAGTAAGAAACCACCAGTCAGTATCATGAATCAAGAGAGGAAAAGTGGGGAATCGGTAAGTAAACACATTCAGAAAATGTTTCTAGTAAAAAAAGATTTTGTACTATTTCTACGATGAAAATCCACTGCTGTGAAGAACTTTTTGCTATCACAGCGTGGAGCTAGAATAGGGAAATCAGAAATCAACTCCCAGAGAAGCGTTGCCTCATGCAGACTGTGGAGGTTGTTCTTGACACTGGTTCTTTTTCAGAGACTTCTGGTCCCAGGACAGAGGAGGCATCTTCTACAAGGTGGATGAGCCTTTCAGCTTTTGGTGAACAGGAAACTGGCTCAATTCAGCAGCACAGGTAGCTAAAATCTGCAAACCACCACTATATGTAATACTGCTGGACTTCCTATGATGCCATAACCCACACTGCTGTCAATGGCTCTACTCAAATTGTCTGTGACAAAAAGTTTATATTTAAATGTCCAGTTAAAGATTTAAGGTGACACTGCAAAGACAGATTCTTAAACTGATACAAACACTATGAGCCAGTGTACTGCTACTTGTTATATGATTACTCCTCTTTACTTGATTAGTCCATTTACTGCTATTAACTTAATGAGTCATATGGAATGTTTTTAAATGTGTTTACAGTAAAATGCAAAAGCCTCTCCAAAGCAGATGTCTTAAACTGATCTACCATGAATGCAATTTCAGGTTGACCAGACAAAAAGAAAATATTGCTCTTCTGTATCTATTTTTTGCTTTGCACAAAGCCCCTAAATATCCAGAAGGGCAAAATATATTGAAAGGTATTACACAGCCAAATGTCACCTGCCATCAGTGGCTTGTCCTATGCTGTAGAACTTAAGGCACCTTAACTTAGAAATTTCTGGGTAATTTGAACTCTTGAAGCAAAACACAAAAGACAGGCAATTCCAGAGATATACAGGATCCAATCCAAAAAGAGCTTTGTACATCAAAACCATCACTCTGAAATGAACCCATAAATAGAATGCAGGTCTGAAGCAGGTCAAGATACCATTAAGAAAGAAGGAAGTCACTAACCCATTGCGGTGGGGTCAGGGATACCTCCAAATGAGCAGCAGTACCAGGTTCAAAACATGGCAGGTATGGGTTGCAACTTTTCCATCCAGTAACCTCATTACAAGAATGAAAGACATTACATCTTCCTGCCTCTTCCCTAATGATGGTTGGTTTTCAGCTACCAGGACAGAAATGTGACTGTAAAGATACACAATGCCAAAGTAATATTTTGTACAAGCATAGTGTGTAGTCGAAGTATCAACAAAACTCATCTGAATGCAGCTAACTGCATCTTACTCTATGCCTGGAACTGTCACACTCCTGTTTTGACCCACTTTGTAACACATTGCCTGGAGCAGGACACATCAGAATCTTCTTGAAAGACCACGTTGTCAGTTCCTTCATACCAAAGCAGAAGCAACTACTTATTCTAAAATCTCAGTAACACCTCTAAAATCTCGGTAACAGCATTCAAACAATGGAGATGCCTCAGTCTGTCTATCCCACTGCCCAACTATTTTTGCTAGCAGGCAGCTCTTCCTGCACCAGTGCTTCTCACCTGTGGTAGACCTGAAAAAAACCCACCAATTAATTTACAGACACAGTCCTCTGCATCAGGCTTTCAAAGATTTGAAGACTGCTACCATGCCCTGCCATTGAGCCTCCATTTCTTTGCCTCTCTACATCCCCCACCATACCTTTCATTCTTCTCATTTAAGCCTTTTTTAAATTATTACTTATTTAATCCTTTTGCCAGTTTTACGGTTCCTCCTTTGGCCTGTCTCCAGGTGTCTTAGAGGGAGAGAAAGGAGCAGAGAAAGTTCAAGTAGAAGGAAGAAGTGGGCACAGCTTACATCTCTCAACGCTGGTGGAAGGACCTGACTGGGCATGATGGGGACAGAGCAATTCTTAGGAGATGAGAAGGTTTTCAGCCCCACAGCAAAGAAGGAACAGAGGAGGAAATGGAAATCTGGGGTATAGTCCAACTTCTTGTCTGCTCACATGCATTGGCCCTCACAGGGCATGACTAGGAGTTGATCTGTCAGGTTACAAATTCATCCTATGTAGCCAAAGAACAGAGGAACACCTTTAATAGCTTCTAAAGAGGTTAATGACCAGAGCTATCTAGCTTAGCATTGAAGTTTGGCACTTTTTAATATATGCAAGGAGTCAGGGGGACATTGCAAGATCGTCTTTGTTTTGTTTGTGTGTCTGTCTATTGGAAGACACATGAATTCTGGGCAGCTGGAAGTGCAGGGTATTTTCATAGAGGAAAAATAATTAAACAAAACAAAACAACACAACCAAACAAAAACCAAACAAACCCCCCTTTGAAGCCCCAGTTCAGCCTAGAAGATATCAAACTTTTGCATAAAATGTAAGGCTCCATATTCTATCTAATCTACAGATGAATCAGTGGCTCAGCAGGTTGCTGCCATTTACTTATTTTACCTGTGTGTGGGTTTATAGACAGGTTAGATTGTCACAGCTGCTAGTCTGATGGACCTTTGACTGATTATTCTCAATAGGAGACTTCTCTCCACATACAATTCCCTCTCAGCAACACACACGCAGTTTTTTCCTTTAAACAATGTTCCTATTGATATTTGAACAGCTACTTTTTCAAAGTTTGTCAGATTCTTTTCTCATTGGAAAAGAAAATAATCTTGGCATTAGGGAGAACTTTTAGCAGATGAAAGTTTGATCTTCCATAAAGAGATATTTTCTCCCATGAACTTATTTTTTCCACTAAGATGTAAATAAAGTTCTGTTGTTAAAAACATCTCTATCATTTACAGAAATTAAAAAAAAATAACTGCCATTTCCTTTAATTATCATATGTTTGAATACATGCCTTCTCCCCCTATAACAAAGGTTCTCTGCTCTCAGTATCTTTGAGCTGTTTTTCAACTCGTATTTTTTCTGTTTTATGCTGTTCCCACTCAAGCATATGAATACAGAGTAGAACAAAACAAAAGAGTTATTCACAGATGGGTAGCAAACTATTTCAGGATCTAATTCTCACTTTGGGTAGAATTAGATGCAGTTTCTGAAGAGGCTGCTGTGCTCAGAAAGCTCTTCAGCCACCACTTTTAAGTCTGACAGAGACTGTGAATCAGAGCCCTCAGAGGCAGCAGTTCACAACCAGGGATATTCTTGTAAACTGAAATCAATAATGATTTAAACTGAGGTACCAGGCCCTCAGCTCTGGGCATGCCACCCAGTTGGCTGCCATGACAGAGGAGGGATGAATCATTGGACTAGGAACATCTGACCCAACCTCTCCATGAATCATCAGATCTCCTGAGCCTGCACCCTTGGACATCTGTCTCTTCCTGAGCTACTCCAATGTAAACATTGTAAGATTAATCCTAAAAGAACTTGCAGCATGCCTAAATCATAGTTTTACATCTTTAAAACAATATAAAATTTATAACATATGAAATAGTGCTTTTATTCAAAAGAGACTGCTGTTGTGCACATGACACTTCCAATAGCTTCTGACAGCTCCTGGACAATTAGGATTAGGAAGTTTGACTCAAAGTTCTGAAAACATTACTCTGGCAGTATATAATAATAAAAATTAATGTGTTCAATGACATTTGACAAGCTACTTTCAACAGTTTTAAATAGGCCAACTTCTAATAAAATGCTCTTCAATACTTTAATCACTAAAATGTTCAATAGCAAGGATTGTTAGCAAGGTGAAAAACTTAGTGTTTATACTTGAGATGTATTACCATTCTTTTCCATGTTAGAATACTTTATACATAAATATGTGCAAAATCTATGTGCCAATCTGCTGAGCTTGTCATTTTTAGCAGTTACTTTTCTCATTTTGTAGTTGTGAAGACAGCTGAAAGATCAGGCAATTGTTTCAGGAACTTTAAGAAAAAAGTCGTAGACCCTTGTCCGAGTGCAAGTGTCAAGAAACAAATTATTTGGTGAGAACAACCATCTGAAACAGACTGACCTAAAATAATCTGGTGTTTGAGATAAGGGGGAAGGTCTTACTTCTTTCTATGGCTTTGGAAGATAAAATTCAGAATCTTAGATAAAAGGTTAAGTTAATCTTTCACACACACACCTGTCAAAAACATAAATCAGTATCAAGTTAGATGCAACTTTTCTGTGAAGTCTTACTAAATATACATGGCTGCTACTTTCAACACAAATACTTTTGCAAAATCCAAAGCACATTTTAACTATTGCAAACCTGATTCTGAGGTCAGGAAGAGGCAATTCATGGCTTATTCCACTGGACTTGTTAGAATTACAGTGAGACAAATGGTCTTATCAAAATTACAACCCCTTAGCTTCAATAAATTAAAAACATGTTAAAATTTGTGAGCACTTCCCCATTACTTAAGCTTTCATTTTCCCCAAAACTTTACCCAAATAGAAATTAAAGCACTGTAGCTGAAATTGAGAGGTTCATGAGCCCATAAAATGCACAAGACTAATGGTCTTTACGTGATGGCAAATTACACTTCTTTGTGTGCATTACAATACTTTTACAAGAGTTGCTATGTAAAAAGAAAATAGTGATGACCATTTAACACAGTAAGAATTCACTTAAATGAACTATCAGATGAACAGAACTCTTAAAATAATTGATTTTTCCCCACATCAGATGAAAAATGCATAGCGCTGTACAATGAAGTCCGTTTGAGCAAAATCATTTTCTGTCCATTGAAAGAAACATAAAATACATTGGGGTACTTAATTAAAGTCTTAGAAGAACAGATTTGCACGCCATAAATTTAAAAAACACACAAAATATAAGTAAAATGCCTTTTGTGAATCTATGGAACCTTCCAAATATTTTATAAGTGTAGACAATTTACGTCCACTACGCTCAGAAGAATACTGCCATCTCTAAATAATAAATTCATAACAGTTGCCGCCTCAGTGTTTCTGCCAGCATGCTGATGCATTACATTTCCTGAATGTATGGAGTGATTTGAAAATGACAGCTATCTCATGACAGGCAATACCAGCAGACAGCCTTTGAAAAAAATCTATACTGACCTCACCTCCATCCAACACCTATTGACAGTTGTCACTCAAACTGCGATATCACATAAACACTTTCCGATCTGCGGCTTAAGTTTCCATAGTAGGGCAAAATCCTGTTAACTTCTGACCCACCTCTCAGACATCCTTTCTGTTGTATTCATGTTTGCAAACTGCTGACAGGTTTTTTGAGACAGAGCATGTATGGCTTCTGCAACACCCACACTTCCTGCCCTTCAAGCTTCTCATCTTGAACCCTACTCAGAAACTTGTTGCTAATTGAAGGTAAAAGAAATTTGCATCTGAAAAAGAAAGAGCATCCTAGAGAAAAAAATAGAATAGTATTTGAATGTATTTCATGAAAGATTCACAGCATTTTTTCTACATGGTCTCTTCCACCTTTTGTTATAGTCGGATCAGTTTTCCCTGGTACCCGTGTCCTTATATTTCAACGCTGTGCAAACCTCCAAAATGCTGTGATGAAATAATGATGAGCTACAAACCACATTGTGGATATCAACCAGATTATAAAGAGATGAGGCAGCATCAACCCATCTATGATTAGGAAACTTAGGATCTCCATATGAAAGCAGCAGAGAATGCAGCATTCTGGATGCTATGAGAAGAATGTTTTATAGATGCAGCAAAGACAAAGACATGTCCAGATATCATAGCTCTTGATATAAGATAGTAATGAGAGGTTTTAACATGGAGCTTGGGTTCATGTTTATAACCACATCTATCCGCCCCTATGCAAAACTTCTGGGCAAAATAATAAATGAGGGAAAGGCATATTTCAAATTATGTAAAAATTAAAAAAAAAAAAATACCAATCTCCTCAGCACTTCATTAAGGCTCTATATTTCAACAAATGTACTAAAACACAGACAGGGTTACACTCAAACACTATGATGCCTAAATCTAGCCATTCCTATATGTTCTCCACCCTGAAAGAGTACACCTTACTTGAATGAAAAGAAATGGATCTCTTGGGTTATACACAAAGTAAACCTCTAGGTGAGTAATTTCTTTACCTTTTGCTCCCCAATCTGTATTGTGCATTCTAAGACTAAATACAAAATACAGAGAAACAACAAGAAACTTCAGTCAGGTTTCTGAAGTACACAGAAACTTAGTTTTGTAACTGAACTTTTGTTATGCTTGTAATTCACAGGAACTGGGAAATAAGATCTGGTCTTTGTGAGACTGCAGTAGATATGGATCTAGAATGAAAGGCTGTCCTATAAAATTAGACAGAGTTTGGAGATATGGATTTATTCTTAAGGATATATTCCTTCCTGGATGTCAGGTGCCATTTGTCACACCCTGGATTTTGCTGTCTATCAAGATATAGGTGAAAAAAAAATTAAACTGCTTTATAGCTTAAGGAATTTAGTCAAGAGACATTTCTATAAAATAGAGAAAGAAGTCACTCTCTGTTAACAAAGAATAAAAGAGCCAGGCAAATCTATATTAGTGTGCATATGTACAGTGGCAGGATGCACAACACCACATTTCTTGAAGAAGTACCATTGCAGGGACTGCTGCACCACTGTGAAAAATACCACTTTTGGCCTGCCTAGTTTGATGCAAGGATGCAGAAATGCTTTTTGATTGCAATGGGCCCAAAGAAAGATATAGCAGCAACTTATAAGTATTTATGTAGGTTCAGTTTAATAAGTAATCTATTTTGCTTTACTTTCAGGTTTGAAATTGCATTAAAGATGTAAAGCAATCTCTTTCCAAGCCTGGTGGACTTCACTGTGGCTCCAGGCACTGTTTTGCACACTGCCAACCACAAGATCAGAGCTCAAGTTCACTGACAGTATGGAAAGGTGCCATTAAATAAAATGCACGTTTTTTTCCCCCCTTTTCTCCTAGAATAGCTGAGAAAGAGGAAGAACAGCTGCAAAATGAATCTGTCATAACATCCACTGACCCATTACACCTAACCTTGAGCCACCACCCACTTGCTGGCCCCAGACTGACACATTTTTTAATTCTCCTTCAACCTGGTGAGTCTCCCACAGCTAGAAGTGAGAAATTTGTGCCAGTGTGCTGCTGTTGTATGTATTTGTGTGCACTGGAGGACCAGGATCATCCAATCTTATTTCATCTGTGAACTTTTGCATGATTCATGTCAGGCTAGTTTGGACTCTCCTAAATTCAGCCAGTCTGAGATGCAAGTTACTCACATGGATGGAAACACCAACCTATGGATGGAAGTGCAGTGGCCCTTAAAGTTAAATACAAAGCTCATTTTGCTTGTTAATCTATTTTAAGGATACTCTGGAGTTTTGTGCTGGCTGATCAATATTGATCATTCCTGGAATGTTGATGCTGAGTTGTTGACAAAAAGTACGGCTGCACTGACAAACTCACTTCATATGGTGCCTGTTGGCCCAAAAGTAGCACTTTTGGGTTCTCTGAGGTGATGGTTGCTACCACATGGCACCTTTCAAAAATAGGCAGAAATCAGGGGAAGAACTGAGGTTGTCTAGCAATGGTAGATGTAAAGGAAATTCTGTCTGACTAGAATGTGCATATTGTCTCTGAAACAGAATTCTATTTTTCCTTACTCGTTTATTAGGAGTCATGAACTACTGACAGTAATGTACTGATGCTGAAAAGTTATTATAAAATTTTCTTTATACATACACATGCTTCTATATATATAAATATAAGACACACATTAATATATATAAAAACTATATCATGTGAACTTTTCCAGGACAGTCACTACATTCTGGGTGATTAAGAAAGTAGAAGCCAACACAGGAGGCACAGAACATATTCTGTTCCTATTTTTCCTTCCCACCCATTCTAGTACTGTTAATTTAACTTTCTTAATTTAATGATGCTTAAAAATGTAAATCTGACAATGTACAGAAATCAGAATTAGGAAGTAAACAGTAATGGTTGGGTTGGTACCAACCTCAAATGGTGCCTTTAGCATCACATCTGATTTTTGATCTGAGGACTACCTTTGCTGGGAGAGGCATTCACCATTGCCTTTGAAAGTAGCCTGAAGATTCTTGCTATCAGGGAACTTATCTGCTAGAAGTAAATTAAGAGCTGAATAAGTAAATTCCAGTATTATGAAGTAGTATTAAGAGCTGAGTAGTATTTCAGGAGCCAGACATGAAATTAGGAGGATGCAGCAATGTTAGCCCAGGTGCTGCATGACGCCACAAACCTCTTACTCAGTTTTATACAGCAGGGACTCACTTTGTGGGAATTATAGGTCTTGGTATGTCTAATAGAGAGAGGGCAAGGGTGTAAATGGGTGATGTTCCCTAACACATCATTGTTAATAGACACCAGAGAGACAGAAGAGTTACTTGAGCTGGAGGACAATCTTCATATATTAAGAAATAGGTGTTGGGGCCAAAAATAAACTTAGTTTTAAAACCAGAACTACATTAGAAATCTAGTTCTGATATGTCTTCTAGTAACAGGGCAAGTGACACAATTTTCTTTCCACCTCAGTGTGGTTTACTATATTTTTAAACAGAACAATATAAAGTAAGTGCCTGCAACAGTACACACATTTCTTCCAAAGCCAAGGGCTTACTTCTAGCCCTATATCCCTATGAAGAGAGAAGAAAGAAGAGCATGAAATAGTGAACGGGTATGGCTTACCACAAGGAAACATGATTCTTGTTAAATGGCTTGACAAGAATATTGTGGTTTGGGAGAGAGAAGGGCAGCAAGGGGAAGGGTTGTTGAGGGTCACATTGCTTTGTAGTCCAGGGCATGTGGTAGCCTCAAGCTTTATGAACACTTACTACCACAGGGTCTATTATCTGCCAGGCATCACTGAATCCTGAATTATTGTATTTCAATAAAAATTGCAGCTTTGGTACTTAACCCAATAACTAGACTGTTGGATTCACTTCCACATTGAACTGGCATCAGCAAAGAAATGGAGAGTAAGAGAGCTGCCCCTCCTCCTCCCCCCTCACTAGAGACACTTATATGGCAGCACTTTGCTCAGACAGGCCAGGGACAGACAAAGTTCAATGCTGCCTAAGAACACATGGCCACAAACCACAGAAAACTCCATGCTAGAGACAAAACATACAGTGCAGCCTCACTGTAGTTATATCAGAGACATAATATCAGGGGGAAGGGAGAGAGAAGTTAATGAACCCCCAGAGATGTAAAAAAATAACCAAAATTTATCAGGCTATAACCACACTAAGGCTGCCTTTTATAACAACTAGAAACTAAAAATGTGTTCCAAAAACCTAGGAAAAAAAAAGGAAAAATCAAAAATCAAACCCAAGCCATGCCACTTACAAATGCCTCTGTGAATGTAAGTGCATTACTCATTTATATATGAGGTGAAAAATATTGAGATAAATGATGCTATTCACTATCACAACGCACCCAACACCAAAACAGATGTGTGTTTCTAATGTTGGGTGCATTAAACACATTATCCAACTTTCAAAATACAATAAGTGATTTATGATAGAGGTTGAACATGGGCAACCAGCAACTAAAAATGTAATTGAAAAAAAAAAAAATATCTAAGCATGCCACTGCAGCTAAGAGACAGAGTCAGTAAACTCAGAATTAACCAGAAAACTGGAAGCCAAAGCTTGAATAAATCCTTGCTTTTGGATATCTTACACAAAATCAATTTTTGTTTGTAATCATTAGCAATGTTTTCCAGGATTTAATCTGTGGTTCTGTTACTCAGAAACACAAACATCTTTTCCAACCAAGAAAAAAACCCATTTACACTAAGTATTTTCCAGAGGGTCCAGCACAAGGATATGTTTTCTGAACAACACATAAACCAAAATTTCTGAACTAAGCAGAGGGTTTTCCATGTTAAAACCAAAGCAATGTAACGATTCCAATACATGTCCCAAGGGGGGCATATGTTTCTTCCTCAACCCAGAGAAGCAAAGAAGACAACTAGGCTTTTTAATTAGGCTTCCTCAAGTTTGGCTACAAGATAAAGAGAAAAAAAATATTCAGCCATTCTGCTTCCCTTAATAACCTTGTCAAAATAACTGCTTGCCATGACTCAATTAAGACAACATAAGGAGCTGGTGTGATGGCTCACACTGAAGAGACAAGGAAAAGTCCTTTGATTAGAAATTTTCCTGCTTGCAGCTCCACCCTGGATGTCTCAATTTGCTCAGAAGGGCTTTCCTTGCTCCCTAACTAGCACAAACTTACATTTAATGGGGAGCACCTGATCAGGATAAAGAAAAGCAGATTGAAGGTTTCATACCTTTATCTCCCAATCAGTGTTGAGGATTCTCAAGTGATTTCCTTGGCACAGCCCTAATTCAGAGCCACCTGACAGCCAGACTTCTTATCTGGTACATACACTGTATGCTAAAAATAGAGATGGCCAGGGCCAGCATTTCATGTATGAGCAAAGAGTAACCTTCAAGGTCAGCTACCTCCTCCTATGAGGAGCAGAGCGGAACAGGGTTGTGGGTCTGCCCAGCTCTGCCATGGTGTTCTGCTGGGTGCAATGGGGATGATGGCCATGGGGTGGGAGGTCTCCATGCCTGACTTCTGAGAAATGGGCAGGGAAATGAATTACCTTGGAATGGGCTTAGCTGCTGATTGCATTGACTCTGTTAAAGGCACCGAAATAAAATAGGAAGGGGTTTTGAAGCAAACTGGGAGGTGCTAGTACACTGTGAGCATTTAAAGAAAGCTCATTGTGGCATATAGTAACAGTGCCATCATCTTTGACATGCAAGAGTTGCCCTGAATTTACAAACTCTGTGCTCAGCAATATTAAAAATCTGCATTTGTTTTTAAGGCATGAAACAATAAGGCTGCCAATATTCAGCAAGTAGTTCCAAGAAAAATTTGCTTCATTAGCCATGGATCTGAGGCCCCCTCTCAGGGCCTATCATCACCTCGGGGGTATGGAGAGGCAAACTGGGTGAAAGCATAGGAATGCTCACCAGCTGGACCACCAAAACACACAGCAGGTGGCTGGAAAGGAACTTACTGAAGGTGCAGCTGCTTGGCTCCATGGAATGTGAAGAGCTGGTCCCAGGAAGGCACACGGGAAAAATGCTCCAGTCCAAGGACAATGTTGTCTGTGGGAGAGCTTTTAAGCACCAGCCAGTCCCAGGTGTTTAGGATAAGCCCCTAGGCTCTTCCTGGAGTACCTCTTCCTGCTGCAGGTGAGGAGTAAATAAATTACTTCAGTCCTATATGATGCAACATACAGCCTACTAAGTATGTGGTCACCTGCACCTGTTAACAGGTAGGGTAGGATCTGGCTCACCTCATGGTCATTTGGTCTAGTTTGCAGGAGAGTGTCTGCAGCAATGTTCTGTACTGGAAGAGCATTTATTTCACCTGTATAGCTGAAGCAGCTGACCAGTGTAAGGTCTGGATCTGGCCCTGCACGGGTGAAAGACAGGTCAAGAAGTCTGACCACAACTTTTGTAGAACTCAGAAAAACAAAGGACTTCTCTCTCCCTCAAGAGTGTGTTGATGCATGTTCCTGCCAGTACCTTCCAGCTCAATTCTCACACAAAAGCATGAATAGTTAAAAAGAAAAAAACAAAAAACCAAATTATTCTAACTACTCTCACTTGAGATTTTGAAAGGTTATTTCATCAGTGTTCCCTTCTAATTGTAAACACCTGGAGGAAAATCAGATGTGTGAGTGTTGGGTTGGGGACCACATGAAATCTTTGGAGGTTAGAAAGGGTAAGGAAGTCTGAGGTAAATTTAAAGGAGGTAAGACTAGTTAGAATTAGTCATGGAGATGGATGCTCAGTATCAGCTCAAAAGAATCATTTAGGCTGGAAAAAAACCTTTCAGGGCATTGTGTCCAACCATAAACCTAACGCTGCCAAGTCCACCACTGAACTACCTCCAAAAGTACCACATCTACATGTCTTTTAAAAACCTTCAGGGATGGTGATTCCACCACTTCCCTGGCAGCCTGTTCCAGGCCTGACAACCCTTTCCGTGAAGCCATTTCTCCTGTAGGTGTAGAGGAACATATTCCATCCCTATGGCTAGCGTTTAGTAGCTCCAGTTCCTGGGGTCAGCAGAGATGATATGTTGTTAAAATGCGTTAACAATCAGCTTAATCTTTCCTAGTCAAATATGTACAAAATCCACTTTTCTTTCAATGTTTTAAACTCATTCTTTTGTCTTAAAGATCAGTGATATTGCCATATATGTGACCTTATATTGCTGACACTCTTAGCAGGATATTGTGAAGTACTATCAATGAGAGGAAATAAAACCCCAACAAACACTTAAATTTAGTTGCCAGCATTCAGACATCATTGTAAGATCTGTAAGCATTGTATATCCTTAAGCAGGCCTCTGAAAACATGTCTATTGTTGCTTAATATTTGGGCCAGGCCTTGCAGTGCAGGTGAAGCCCTGAAGAATTCACTTTCCACGCAGAATGATTTCGGGGACTTCCAAGTGAAATCCTTTACAGTGTCAAGCACAGTGAGCCAGGTCATACAAAAATCTGTAACACATGAGCTAGATGTAATGTACTTTTTAATAGAATTTTTTGTTGAACTGCTTTTGAATTTTTTATGTTAAGAAGTTGCATTTTCCTGCAATTTTACAACTGATATGAATAAATTTTTGAAACTGATTCATTATCTCATTCTTTCTCAAAATATTAATGAACAAGTTTTTCTCATTTCAGGTTTTACCTCCTATTTCACAGTCCTACACAGTCCTACAAGTTAGTTTGTAGGCACCAGACTTTCTGGACACATGATATATGCCCGTGAAGAGAAAGACTACATATATATCTACATAAATATTGTAAGGATCATAAATACTGAAAACATAAAATGCAGATGACAAATCAATGGCAACCTTGAATTACTTGCATATTGTACTACTTTGGAAATGTTGACTGTCATAAACTTTTGTTGCTCTGATTTAGAATATTTATTTCTATTAAAGTCTTTCTGTGTGTACTATGGAACAAAACCCACCCCTATCCTTAGCAACATTTAAACAGGCTTAGCTGGGTGTTCAGGTTCACACCTCAGTGAGGAATAGGGTGAAACGTGGAAAGTTTCCATCTTTGCAGCTGCTACAGCCGACATGGCAGTAAGGCAGGTTGCTATGAGGACAGACAGTGGTACATCTGCTTCCCTCTTTGTGGCAACAAACAGCACTCCCTCCATAGTTCCTTCTTTCTTGTGTTGCTCACATAGTGCAAATGGATGCTAGTAAGTGTACAACTACCTCATAAAGAATTAACCTTTCGGAGGGGAAATCAACACTCACCTAAGGGGTAAATTTTGGGAACAGTAGTCCACTGCTACAATCAGCCACTAATGGTCTATTCCAAAATGACCATTTAGAGGAGGGGGCAAAATACCTTTTAAAAATGTCTCCTAAGAATATATTGGAGAGCCCTGGCGCAGGAAGAAACTTAACCCCAAAGCTTTGAAAAGATGAAAGGTGAAACCTTTAATCTTGATCATTTGCTACAGCCTGAGCTCACAGCTCAGAGCAGAAACATTGGCCTCTGATATCTTCAGAGCCTGGGATGGCTGTGTGCCAAGCAAGACCTCTGGAGTCCAAGCATAAGGATGGCTCTAAATAACACTGTCTACCAACAGCCCAGAGGGCGGGAGTGCAAGAGTGAAGAATGAAGTGGGGCAAGAGGTAGCTCTGCCATCCATCCTATTTTGGCAGCCAAGAGAGGCGATGATTTTGAGAATGCCATCTTTAAGTTGCCTTTCAAAATAGTTTAATCCTCTTGTTTCCTGATGCACCCGTTTTAAGGTCACTTTGGTCTTCTGGGGCACTATAAAGCTGCTGCAGCTCCACAAGGGAAAATCTTGGCTATTCCTCTTAGAGTAAAGCTTGACTTTCTGAGATGTTGTGGGAAGGAACATGATCTCAGTAACACTCTGAAAGTGCAGTATACACAAATAATCCTTGTGCCTGAAATTCTCTCCTGGCCTGGATGCTAAGGCAATTTTTAATGAGGATTTGGCTCTGACTGTGTGTTTCCATCAAATGCTTACAATCTTATTTTCCAGCCCCTGCAATAATACCTATGTGCACACAAATAATAAAGTCCCGTGTACAAATATGCAGAGCCACATGCCAGTTCTTCAGCTTTCCAGCCCTCTGAAGGACTCCAACAGAGTGGCATTAGAGAGGGGGCAGGAGGGGAGCTAAGGTGCACAGAAGAGCATATTGCACTGCTTTGTCAGGTCAGATCTTTACTCTGGCACTACGACAGAGCTATAGACTGACAGAAAATGTTGATTATCTGGATGGCAAGAAGGCAAGAATAAAAGGATCAAGGCCTGTTAAAGCAGGATACAGCTGTCCCCAGAGAACTTGATCGCAGCCAATGGGCTTGGCAAAGAACAGTTCACATGTTATAGCTGGGTTTCGCTGTGGACAACTGCCTAAATCCCAGCTTAAAGTAGTTAAATGCTGCATTCCCTCTCACAGGATGATATCTCAGTCTGATAAGTCTAGGAGAGAGTGCTGCAAAAATAAATAAAAATTATGTTTTATCTGTTTTTTGAAGTATGTATTTCTTCTATTTTCATTATGAAATGAAATCTATGGGGGAATGGATGGACAACACCTTTTTCCTTCCTTAAGGTTTGAAAAAGATATTAGGACATGGTGGAAGGAGAAAAAGGCATGCTGGAATGAAGAATAGAGGAAAACTGCAAAATGTAGATCTTTCATCCCAAAATTAATATGTTTGATGAAAATAAGAGGAGTAGCAAGAGATCATGCAGCATTTCAGTAAATAAATTACATTCACTGACTTCTTTAGTATTATCCTTAACTAGAAATGAGCACTAACAAATAATTAATATAATGCTACAAGGCTTTTATCTACTAACAAGAAAAATAAACTGATAAAATGTTTCCTACACAGGAAAATACAACCTTGAAAAATAAATGTTTTTCTCTTGGGGATATGCATGACCTGGATAAAGAGGCTCAGGAAGCGGAAGCATCCACACCACCAGAATAGATCATCGTGGGGATAAAGCTACCTGGAAGAGTCCAAAAGGCAGCTGACTCTCTGCCACTCAGTCATTTATTGGTGCAAAGTCTTCATGACCAGAAAGCCCTTTGACATTAACAGTTCTACTGGGCAAGTGACAGTGACATCAAGTGGATACATTAGTGAATTAAACAACTGAGTTACTCTGGTGCAGGAGATACTGTATTTTAATAATGATTACTCTGAAAAGTGCTCATAGCATAAGACAGATTGAGAAGTCACCTGTCCTTTGAGAGACTTTCTGTGTTCATGTGTACAGCATCCCCTCCCTGCCTCTTCATATGTAGCAGTAACTCTCATGTTATTTTTTTGAACAGGTGAATGGGCACATTTTCCAAAGAGGCTGAGAAAAAAGTAAAAAAATTAGAAGCTTCATCCTTCTAGATACGAGTAGCAACAGTTCATGAATGCAGAATTAGTTTGGGAAAACTCAGATGCATAAAATAGGCTGCCCCAGGCTGTTTTAACTTCTTCACAACAACGCTGAAGTAGCTACTTAGTTATCCAGTAATACCAAGCAACTGCTGACGACTTTATTATCCACAGAGTACGCATGCATGCACTCCAAATGAGTCCACTGCAAATGTACTCGCATCATTAAATTTAAAGTAAGGCACCAAGCATTTAAAAAATACATCGGAACTCTTCACTGAAAAGACTTTTAAAATTCCCCATGTGTGGGTAAAATACCCTATGTGGGTAAAAATATTCAAATGCAAAGCATTCTGCATGATTTATTCTAAGAAAAAACCCACAAAATTTTCATTATGAAAGTGGTGGCAGAGTCTCTTTTATCCTCACGTGCCAACACTCCTCTTTCAGCCATGCACTTCTAGGTAACCTGTAGTCCAATTTCAGTTTAGGTGCCTGCCACGCACTGGACTTTTCTTTATTAGAGATGTTTGTACTACTTACTCAGCACTGCTGGAGTAGTGCCTTGCAAGCAGAATCAGCCATGATGGTCAGGTCTACAGTGGACTTTGTTGAATACCCACAGTTCCTTTTTGGAATTAAAAAGAGGCTTGCATTTTTCCTTGACTTTTCATTGCTATAGACTCTCTCACTATGAGGAAAACCAGGTGTTTTAAACCTAGATTAGCTAATAACACTATTTTTGATGACATGGCCCCAATAAAAGTTAGTCAAGATGTCAGCAGAACTTACTTTTGGAGCATCTACCTGTTATCCTGTGCACAAGGGTGCACTAGGGTGCTTCCCAACTCTGCTCTCTTTTTGGATGAAAGAGCACTAAAAAGGAGATGAGAGGATCAAATAAGTCAAGCGTTTATGTGTTGTTTTATTCAGTGTCATGACAGCTTTTCCCCTCAGCTTTCATCCTTGGTGGTAGCATTCCCTCAGACTGGATGTTGCTGTAAAAGAACAAATATTTTTCTCTGCCCATCTCTATACCAGCACCCCAGTTGTACATCCCCTCAGTCTACTCAGAGGCCGGGGCTGGTCATAGCAGGTGCCCAGCCTTTGCTGAAGTAAAGTCACAGTGCTGAAAATTGTTAGTAGAGCAAACACAGTTATACCACATCTCTGCTTCAGCTTCCAATAGTAATCATCTTCTGCTTTACAATAAACACTGAGAGGAAATCTGGCATATTTAAAAAAAAACCCACTTCTATAACTTACTGCAAGTGTAAGTTTGCTGTAGTTGCATAAGTGAAAGTGGGAGTTGATTTCCTTTAGCACTTCTGAATGAACTTCAAAGAAGCTTACTATAGCTCTTGTCTTATTACTTACCAGTACCTTGTAAAGGAATTACTTTTGAAAGGGCATGGAGAAAGAATGCAAATAATGCTGTAAAATAAATCTAACGTTACTTTCCTTCTGAATACTTTTTTGAAAAAAAACAAAAACAAAAACAAATTATCTATTGAGGCCATTTGGATGTAAGACTGTGATGGCAAAACTATTCCACTATGTGGCCAGACCCTGTGACTATTGCATTTCAATGCTGGTGCTGGGGCATTAAGATTTACTACAATCATTCTGAAGCTAACATGTCCAAGTAGAATGATCTCAGTATTGTTTTCCCAATAAATTTACAGGAAAAAACAAATTGAAAATCCAAACAGAACATTGAAGATGCTTTAGATTTGAGAAGAGCACTCTACCTTAGCACTGTTCATAAGCTCAGAGTCTTTTGTATTATTATAGCACCAACTTGTTCATGGGACTATTGGATATGATGCACACCATTGGAGTGCAGTATCCTCATTTGTGAGATAGTCTAAATCTTCCATATTTCAGATGTTTCATCATTTGAGCTTATGTAGCTTTACTATTCCTGCAGCTCCTGGAGAGAATACCATGCATATTCTCAAAATCCTCCTCAGATGTCAAATGTTTAATAATTTCTATTACCTGCTCTAATGATCTGTTTATATATAGGGTTAAAAATCATTATTAGGGTATTTATTTATAAGCTTAAAGTTGACTGATGGGTCGCATACCTTTTCAGAATATTCAGTACATCCACATTTACATTTTTAAGGATAAAAAATGTGAAGATAAAGCATCTCTCATTCCTGCCTTAAAGTCTTAACTCTGGCCCCAGACCTGAGAGCAGTCCAGCTAATGGGAATGTGTATATGTGCTGCAGCCACGGCACATGTCTGACATACCATCCCCTTGGCAACCCCTTGTCTCATTTATCTTCTTGAATGCTCAGCTAACCTTCTCTGTGTTATAGGCAGCTGCTCTGATTGGCACAGATGTTAATTAAACTAGGTAGTAACAGTGCACACACTGAAAAGGCAGCCCTTGGAGCTAAGAGAGATCCTAGTCCCCACCACCACCCCACTGCTGCACTCAGTTCTGTGCACTGCACAAGGAGTGAAGTGAAAGAATCTTACCCGTGTTCCCGAGACTTGTGACAGTCTACAACACATACGTTGTGACACAGGGACAGAGCAAGTATTAGCTGCTGGCAACAGGTACCAAACAGAGAGTACTGGAAAGCAGAAGACACTGATGAAACTTTGGTAATCTGGTGGTCACTAATTCTGAACTAAGTTCAGTTTGTTTTCTCTGCCAATGGTTATTATCTTTTTCCTCATTTGTGCACTGCATTCTGTGCTGTTGTGTTTTGTCAAGCTGGCTGAGAATTTTTCAGACTGAAATATGGCATGATGACAGAGACAGAATTAAAGCCACAAGAAATAGGTTAATACCTGCTTCAACTCTATTTGTTTCAATAAGTTTTGCAACTGATATTCTGGAAGAATTTAAAGTATTTCTCTCATAGAAATTTTCAGAGTGACTTTCCTTTTTATTAAAGAAAATCAGAACTACAAGGTAGGCCATAATTGTGAGCTAGTTGAAACAGGAGGAAGATTCCTCTGAAAATCCCACTGCCATTCTACTATAATAGCCACGGAGAGAATACTGCAAAGGGCAGGATGAACTCCCAGAATAGTGCTGGTGTATCAACTCAGTTGTATACATCAGTTGTATACATCAGTAAGTCCCCACCTAATGCTCTGATCCATACTAGAGCACCACTCTTGATGCACTTATCCAAATGTCTCTGCCTGCTGGACCACCTTCCATCCAGTCATGTTGCAGATAACACATGAACCTTGAATCTTGAAAATTCTGGCTGCCACAGAAAGTAACTTATTGAATAAGAGTGGTCAAAACCAGATATATTAGTTTGGGACCAGACCCATCACTGAATTTTGAACATCCATGGCAAAGAGAGAGAAAAAAATAATTCTTGGGTGTCATAATATCTTTGAGGATGCCATGAGAATTCTTTCCTCAAATGGTTCAGAGCACCATTATTACTTCAGATCTGAATAAGCACAAAGGATTTTCAGAAATTATAAAATATGTGGACTGCACATCTCAACACAAATGATTTGATATGAGAGAGAGAAAATATTTGATATAATTTTGACTAGCTGCTTTAGATTCACTTCATTGCAGATAAGGTTTCAAGTGAGATCAGAAACCATCCTATTGTAGATGTTTGAACAAATGCTCCAAGTTCGAGAGTGCCCGGACCAGACCCTTCTGCAATCAAAGCTGTAGAGTGCTTTGTGAGCAATGAGAAAAGATTTTCTGCACTGATAGGTAAGAAATTCCCTGCTGGTGACCCTGCAGCCACATTCAGCCTTCCTTCACATCAGTTCCCTCACACAGTTCTGCGGGGTACTACACCTCCAAAAGTGCTCTTTTTCCCATGTTGTGCAACCTGAATATTTAAGGCTGTTAAAGGTCTCCAAGGATGTTACTGGGCTCAAGTCATTACTCCTCTCTCCAGCCAACATGCTGCTTAAGAACTTTATGCTCTGTTTGCCTTAATCCTCCTAGCTGATGCAGTTAGACGTGGTGTGCTTCTCTCTTCCTTCTCCTACCAGTTGTAATTTCAAAAATTATCAGAATATGACTCAATTTCATTATAACTGTCTACTGTTTGCTGCACACAGAGGTAGGAAACTCCTTGAAGCTCCCTGTCTTTTTGAATCATAGGAATCATATGGTGAGTCTCACACATCCTGTGCCAAGCTCATCTGAACTGCACTTCTGTAGAGAAACACTAGTGCCATTAGTTTTTCACATAAAATCTTTGGCTTTGTGTGCCTGTTGGAGAGCCTGATCTTGAGATGCAAACATTATATAAGTAGACATGAATATTAGAGTCTTCTATGTCAACAGATCTATTAATAAAAAACCCTTCTATCCACCAGGATCACTGCTTTGCCAATACATTTCTGATCAATAACCATACTCCTACATGATTACTCTGTTTAGTGCTGTCAGCATACACTTTCTGTAGCTAGTTAAACTGTACAGTTTAATTTCATGGTTTCAAAGAGAAACAGACCATCTCATGATCTGCAGACACAACACAGGAAAAAAAATTAGGAAGGCACTATTTAGGGGGTGAAGCAAACACAGTTTGCACAGTTAGTGCATATCAGAACTTCACAACTAATAAAGTTTCAGGTCCACTTGTGAACTACTTAAATCACTCCTAATTACTTGCCAGAAAAATCTCAATTTCTTGTATTAGGTATAATGTATACACAAATATATATTACTTTACTTTCCTGAGTGTGTTCCAAAAACAGACCATCAGCACTAAGAGATATTCCTTAATAGCTCTGTTGTATGACAGCACTGGGTTGAAATACTTGCATGCCATAATGTTCATAGTACCTTCTTCTTTTCCAGGCAGCAGCTAAAAATTTTACTACAGTATTAAGAAGTTTTAATCATTGTTAAAAGGTACCCTAATGACCATAATAAAGGGCAGTATTTCATTCATATCAGCAACTAGCAGTTGACTTATGCACTGTTACTTTCTAATCTTTTAGTTTGCTGTGTTCTTCCCAACAATCTGGTCAAGTGGAAGGTATCCATGTCCATGCAGGGAGGTTGAAACTAGATGATCTTTAAAGTCCCTTCCAACAAAAGCCATTCTATGAATCTATGATGATTCTTACATAAGTTTGCTTCAATTTTCAGAGCAAAACCTTCTGATGCATCTTGTTGTGACTTGATAGGTTTTTCCAAGTCACCAACAGAAGGTCCAAAATCTGATTGACAGATAAAGAAGACATTCCAGGGTTAGAGGCCCAATCCATCTGATCATCATCCACTTTTGTAGCAAAGCATCACTTTGTTACCAGCTGATGCTCTTTCATTAATGTCTGTAGAAGTGCCTGTGATGATCTATCAGAATATTTTGGAAGACTGCAAGGAGAAAGGTAGAAAGTCTTTGAAAAAATGCAAGAAGATAGAATCAAGTAAGCTATTTTTCCCTGGGTACACCCACACCATACAAAAATGAGATATGACTGGGGTTCTGTATATTTACATTTCTGATTTACTGTATGACCTTGGGCAAGTCACTCATCCTTTTTGTGTCTTTGTTTCTGCATCTACATTACAGAAATAATAATTACATTTTTCTGCTTCACATGTTTCTTCTGAGGCTTATTTAGTGTTATCAATACACTATGCTTCACAAAATAGTGCAATTATTATGACAAATATGGCAATCTAGAGTGACCATTGAGAATAAAAAATTCAGAACCAGTTCTTACATTAGTTATTTCTGCCCTCACAATCCCAGCCATCTATCTGATAGAAAAAGCTGTTAAAGAGTTGTATTGTCAGTGAAAGGCAGTAGTATCAAAGCTCCAGGGTTGCTCTGGCCTCTAAATGCTATTGCAAGAACATAAAGGTGAAACTGATGCATGGCTGAAGCAATCCTCATTAACTGTGCAAGTGGGAATTAGCAGTTAGGGACAAAGTGTAATGCATTCCCTGCCTCCTGTGGCCGGGCTGGTTGTTGCAGAGCAGAGCCCGTGTAAAATTACACTGCCCTCTCAAGTTACTCCTTGCAGACTGCTGAAACCCCGTTAGTTTTGATGACTTCATAGCTTCCCCTGCTGAAATCACATCTGGAGCCATGTCTTGTGCATGGAAACTGAAAGGTGGAAAGCACTTAAGCATGAAGATTTCCTACATGGATGCCCAGTGGTTTCTTGCATATTATTAGGGGTCCTCCCATGTCCTTGCAGAGACGCAAAGGCCGCAAATTAACCGGAGGGATTAAGTAGTCACATGCAAGATGCTGGACTCAGTCTGGGGGATCAGAGAGGATGACAATCCACCAGGTCAGAATCGAGCCTTAATGAGCCTTTCTGGCCCCAAACCCTGTGACTATTCAATTAGGCACGAGACCTTGCCGTGTGCCAAAAGGCCTTTAGCCCCAGCCTCCAGTGCCACGGCTCGGCACTGCTCCATGCAGCACTTTGTGCCAAGCCACAGCCCTTGCCTCAGAAGTCCCTGGGCCTTGGTTAAATGCTGGGCAGTTGGGCAGCTCTGGATCTGAGCCCTGTAATGAGGGCAAGCAAGCAACAGCTTAAATGCTGTAATGTTCCACCAAAGGGTGAGAGGTCTGTGTTGTAAAAAAATCAGCTATTTTTTTTTTTATATCCATTTTCTCTTTAGCCCACCTCTCTACTCTCCTTCAAGATGATCCCTTTTTAAGTGATTAATTTTCCATGCAGAGCCACTAACACCAGGACGGTGCAAAATAAATAGCAGAAAAGAGCAAGCAAAAGAGAATGTGTCACATACTGACTACAGGGAAACAGTGCAAAACATCTAATCACGGCAGTGCCAGGAAACTTGAACCTGTCCAAAAGGATCCAGTGCTCTCAATGTTTAATTGCTGTTGATGGCTGCTGGTCAGTCATGCATGACAATGTGTGTGTCACGCTGCTTCCTGCCTATGTTCATTCCTGTCAGCCTTCACTCCAGGTGATGAGTACTGCTCCTCTGACCAGGGGAGAGAGAGAGAGAAAAAAAATGGGAAAAAAAGAGCCCTCACAGACACAAGGCAACATGTACCCAAATAACCTGAGCCACAGGAACAGAGCACCAAAAGTGGACAGCAAAAAGTCAGCTTCTTGCAACCTCTCTACCTCTCTTCATTTATGCTAGGAAAAAAAAAAAAAAGCAAAAAAAAAAAGCATAGCATCTGTGACCAACAGTATTCCAACTGGCAAGACACAAGTCTCCTGTTTGCTTGATTATATGTCTGAACACATGCTTGGGGCTGCATGGAGCAATTTGAATTACAATTGGGTAGAGATGAACATTATCATTTTTGGTGAACTGGAGCTTTAAAAACCTCCTCCTTGAGCTAATAAGAAAGAGATAGTGGGAAATGTAGGAGATATGACTTAAAAGGTCTAGAAATTGTATAACAGCTTTCCACCGTTTTCTTAAAGTGACTGTTTAATGGTTTATGTATCTGGGCTGAGATTCAGCAAAGCACTTAAACATGCATTTAACTTTAAGTATGTGAATGATCTCATCCTTATTCAGCAAAAGCCTTACATAAATGCTTAATTTTAAGCCTACGCTTAGCTGCTTTGCTACAGCAAGGCCTCTTCACACTCTTCTGCATCCTGTTATGTCTGTAATATAATTAGGAGTGCTTCTCTTTTACCTCCCCCATCACTGCCTTCTTTTCAAAACCAAGATTGTTATTCCACCATTGTTTAACTTCATTCTGCTTTGGGCAAAACTGATGCCTGAGAGTCAATATATTTCCTAAACATCCAGGACATATCTGCTCATTCATGCTCCACTTCAGATCCATCTGTGGTCAAAGTCCAAGGGGAGTCCTGCCTCTGGCTTCAGTGGTTGGGCTCTTGGTCCATACTGCACCCTGAATCTGTTGCAGTGATACCTAAACTGAGATATGTAAGAATGGGCAAGCCAAGGCAGCAGGAAGAATTGTCTGCAACAAAAGCACCAGTTACAAGGCTTTAGCTGTGTCAAAATTGATCTGACTTTAGCTGCAGCCAGGAAGGATATTTTGAGGAAGGAACTAAAGCATAATTTCTGGACCACCACATTTTAAGGAATTAGGACATAGAATATGATGTTAATGTCGATGAGGTAATGGTTTTATGGCCATTTTGTTATCCTGTCTGTGTACTGCCTTTGTTCATCTCTCCAATAAGTTGGAAATGAAAGTAGAATACAAAACAGGGAAAAGAGGTGGTTTCACACAATATTTCTGGCTCATTTGAAGATGCTCCTCTTGCAGTTAGCACACTTTCCCCTTTCTATATTCAGCCACATCCCAGTGAGAGTCAGGAAGGCAATTCAATTTCATTCATGTTAAAGGTGATGATGAGACTCATGTTTAAGTGATAACACAGATACACATTGAGAAATGCTGTTTTCGGACTCAGTCTACTTTATCTTTCCAGAATCAGCTTTTGCTAGCTTTAATATTTGGAACTCTTACATCACTTAGTAGAGTCTGGGTTTTTATATTATGACTGCTACTGCTAAGTCTACTGAAGAGATAATATATACTAAGAGAGTAATAGGTACAGAAGGAAGAACTCTACTCAATTTACCTTATTTAACATATGTGCTCTTTCCTTTTTACCAAAGATTGATAAGCTGTAGCAAAATATAAAAAGTCCTGAGGTACATTCAAGTGTCACATTATCCACACCCAGGATTGCTATGGAAGGAAAATAAAAACATAAATAAGTACTTTTGCAAGAACAGAACTAATGAAGCTCTGTTTCCTGCTGCTTTGTGTCTCATAATTAATTGTGAACTACAGTTGAAGCTTTTCCCATGGGTGGGGCACATATGGTCCATCTCTTGCACTCTGAGAAATATATAGATACATGTACTGTGTGGATTCTTCATGGTTAATAATGCATGAACTCACTCTGCAATCTTTATGTTAGGCATGGTCCTTATTCAAGGTCTCTTTTTCACCATCCTCCTCCATCCATCTATCCATCCATCCATCCATCCTTCATTCCAAGAAAAGCAGAGGATCTTTTTTTTTTTCTTTAAAGATTTTCTGTTCTATCAAATTTGTCTGAAACCATCAAAGAGATTAAAACCTGATTAGGTTAATATACATACATGGATATACACAAAAATGCAAACTGTGTGATTGGATAAACCTCACGTGTTTATGAAAGGCGTCTCCAAACTGTATATTATGCCTGTGGGCGTTTCTCTTCCTAACATTTAAAAACAAGAGAAAATATTATTGGATATGTTGGCCTTTTTATGCATCTACTGTTACAAAAAAGAAGCTACCAAAACTCATGAAAATTACAATATAGATAAGCCAAATGTGCTCACCAAAGGCTGCCAACCTCACTGCCAGTGTGGAAATGTATCGTGGAAATTCAGTTTTGAACACTGAATTCTGAAGAAAAGCTCAGATGACAGCACTTGGCACTGAAGAACTTAGTCATACATGTGTCTTTTGTTTTTATCTTCCATAGGAATATGAATTATTTGAAGCATTATAAGGCATTCTTCCTACCTGTGGTGATTTTTAGAAAATGAGGACTGGATTATAATAGCACTGGAAACTTAGAACCAGTTCTGAAGTTCATGGTATATATCGACTGTGTGTAGAGAAGGATGCAGCAAATCACTTGGAACTTGGCCCCAAATAAGGTAACTAAAAAACCTCATGCAAAATTAATAAGATGCCTTTCTTTTAATTTTAAATGCATCCAAAGCCCAAATGCTGGAATAAATACATTCAGTATACAGACAGAATTTTCATAAATCAGCCATGCTTATCCATATCCTTTGTACTTTGTAACTATTAGCCATACACTCTATTGAACATAATGTTTCCTAAGATCCCTGGTGGCTTCAGTATTAATCAGAATTCTGTGATTCTACTGTCAAGTTTAAATTACAGATCTAACCATAAACTCATTAGAAAATGTACTGCTCTATTCTGTGCTTTGCCTTTCTTGATTTCATATTTTTACAGAAAATTTGCTGTTTGCTGTAGTAAGAGACTGTTAGCTGTGACGTGGGAAAGTGCCAAATTTATTTTAGGAAGTTATGGAAAACACCAAGGAAGTACCTTCACCTAATCCATAGCTCTAACTTAAATCAGGTGTTTGGTGTTATATATTTATAACAATTACATCCTATGAATCTTTATTTAATTATATTTTATGTAAAGGATGAAAGCTTAATTCTCTTAAATACCAGGGGGCAAGTATAATCTGTCCAGAGGAAAGCAGAGTACAGCCAGACAAAATGATAGCTCTCTCACACTGCTCTGTCATTGCAGCTAAGCCCTGACATGAAAGCCTTAGGGGTGTGGTAAAAAGGACTGCCCTCCAGTGAGCCGAAAGGAAACTTCAGCATCCTTGCTCATTCGTTTTTTGTATAAAAAGTGACAGATGTGTCAAAGGTGCGATAGTTTCATGAATAAGTAATAAGTCCTGACAAGTTGGACCTTATCATTCCTTTCAGCCTAAGGTGAGGAAGGAGCCTGGGGTAATAGTGGGGGCAACTGAAAAGCCCTGGATGGGACTTGCGGGATGGTTCGCCTCGTTCGTTTGTGCTCCTGCTGGTACAAAATGGCTCTGACGACAAATCTGATCAAATTCATCCCTGGTGTAATTTCAGAGAGGTCAGTGGTGTTACACCAGGGAAAGCATTGGTCCATTGTATTTATTTAGGGAAAACCACAGAGGTTTTGGAATAGGAGCAGCACACTGAGCCATTAGCTTTCTTCCCCTGAGCAGAGTGGCGTGGATACTTTACAAGAAAAGCAGTGGCTATCAGAATAATGTGTAAGTACTTTGTCAAAACCTGTGTTTCAGCGTGGCTCACAGAGGCAGAAAGGTCCAATTAGTACACTCAGCCACAGTGACCCTTAGATGCCTTGCCCAACACTGCTGAATCCACCTGAAATCTCTTTCCAAACAAAACCACACCAGGATTTTTCTCTTTGCAAAAGGATATGAGGGTCATATTATGGGAGATTTGCATTCAAGTGGAAGAAAGAAAAAGAGAAAAGCTTGTAAAAAATCTATGTGTGATGTGAAAGGTTTGCCTTTCTTCTGGGATAGCAAAGCTTGAATTTAAAATACACTTGCAAAGATCACCACTGCAATGAGAAACATGCATAAGGTAGAACACATTCCACACAGAAGGGAGGATATCCAAATGGGAACAGAGACATATTTTTACATTTGTAACAATAAATACTTATGCCCTCAGTATATGATTTTAATAAACAATTTCATCAGAAAGAAATAAAACAACATAAAAATTAAACCATCTCTCAAACTTGAAAAGGTGTTTGGGAAATCATAATGCTACATAGCAGATTCATTTATTTTAGGTTTTCTCCTCAGATATGCAATGAATCAGGAAAATCTAATGTAACATTAAAGATAATGGGAAAAAGAAAAAAAGATCAGGTGAACATATTGTTGTTATACTTGCAACCTATGTAAGCCATATAGACAAAGGGTGAGAGAAAGGGATACGATGCAAGCCATGTGCCATGCAATGGCAGGCCAATGGGAATGACTTTGCAGGTCATGTACTGAAGGAAGACACATCCTCAGGGACAGAAAAGCTGGGATATGTGGAAAACAAAAAAGGCAGAAGCATGAGGGAGGATTGCAGGAATGGCACTGCAGTGAAGGACATCTGCAATAGAAGTCGGGAGAAGGTCAGAGGCAAGAGCCAGACATCACAGGGGAAAACAGAGCCCATTTTCCTGAGTGCCGGGCAGCTGGAAAAGGGGCCTGGCAAGGAAGTGGGAGTACAAAAGACAAGTGAGAGGACACAGAGATCTGAAATACCCCTCAGAGAGTCCAGGCAAGCACTGATACACAGGTTTGGACTGAGAGTAATAGTCTGTTCCACATTTCCCACACTTGTTCTGACTATTGGACCTCTCTTTATTTTTAAAATCAACTCAGTGCTCTCTTCCCTTGATTTCTTCTCCTAGGGCCTGAAATGTGATGCCTGCTATGAACATTGTCTTCTTTTGACATTTTCACTCCCTGATAGTGCTGCAAGCTAGGCTTGAATTTTAAAGAGTGGCATGGATGCACACACTCAAGCACTCCCACTTCGAGACTGTCATTTTCATCAAACATCTGGGAGTCTGTTTGCCAGTGTTGCTGCCAAATGCTACTGCCTCATCCAGGCAGAATTTTGCTTCCCCTACAGGGTAAGCAAGATGAGCCCAAGAGCAGATTTACAGCTGTTGATGTGGCAGCACTGAAGTCTTGCTCTGCAGCTCAGAGCTCCTTATTTATGATTTTAGCCCTCAGAGGAGTTTGGCTAGAGAACGGATTGGATGTGGACATACAAAGCCTTCTTGCAGCCTGAAGAATCCTTCCCTTTCCTTTTATTTCTAACTTATTTACTACCCAGCCCTTCATGACTCTGGCCAAACACAGATGGCTGTAATTCCCTCAGACTCATCAGCATCAGTCCTGGTAGTAAGACCTTGCAACATGAAGTGCCAGAAGATTTCATCTTTCCAGGCCAAGGGATGAAGAGATAGAGGATCAGACTCGAAGGCATCTAGGTACCTAAATCCCCACCTCCTCTCTAAAGAACTCCTTGACTTGAAGGAAATCCCATGTACTTCAGCCAGGACACATGAAACACAATAAATATTCTCATCTTAGTTCAGGTCATAAAAATGACTCCTCTGTCCAGTTACCCTGCCTTATTGCTCCCACCAAATGGATGAAATGAGGGTGGGTGGTAAGGGGAAGGTATTAAAACTCTGATGTAAAAGAATGGTGAATGATGTGTGGGGAGAAGAGACAGAAATTGACTTTATTCAGTGCAAAAAGAGGGTTCTATTCAGTTCTAGATAGTGAGTGGAAGCAGAGGAAGAGGAGCTGGAAATGAAGAGAATGAAAGTGAGATAAAGCCAAGCCACCTGCAGAGGCAGTGAAAAACTGTAAACAAAACAAAAAAACAAACAAAGCCTTTCATGAAGTTCCCACAACATCAGGGTCACCATCTGGGAATCCCAATTCAAAACGAAATCACAGCTTTACCTCCCTAGCCCAAACAACAGAAAACGTACAGCCTGACTAATACATGCAGCATACTGGTGTGTAAATGCATATCAGAAATACCTGATTTCTAAAGGATTTTCCCCAGAAGGAGCAAAGCTTGCACACCAGGACACAGGGAGGCATTTAACAGCACAGCACATAAGAGGGAACTGACTGTTTTGTTCCTATTAGGACAGCTGGAAGTTACAGTAAATGGGCTATTGAGAACAATGGTTGGAGCCAATGGAAAGGAAACTTTCAAACATTTCAATTTAAAGGTCTCTCAGCTATAGAAAACGATTGCCATGGGGCTTTGTTTTAGGTCATGGCACTAGGGAGAGAGCATTTAGAAAGCATGACAGTCCATTTACCAAGCATACCTCAGCCATAGGCACAGATTCCTTCAACAAATGCTCTGTTGTGTGTGCATGTAAACTTCATCCAACGTGCAGGAAAAACACTTCTGGAAGGTGAGGACTTTTTCAGTGATGTTTGGATGGAAAAGCACCACATAGGCATCTTCTGGTGAGAAAAAAAGATTCAGAATGAGGAGGAGCTATTGGTGTCTGGTGTTCTATTTTATGGCTGGGAGGTCAGCTTTTCAGGACCGACTACTGAGAACTACAGTGCTTTCAGCTTTGATGATAGAAGAAACGAAACATGGTACATTAACAGTATTATCTCAATTGCAGAACAGCTAGACTAAAATGAAGGCATTTAGACCTTTTTTCTTCAAACCCTTATAAATTGCCTTAGTACTCCAGTTATACTTTTCACTTAAAATAACAAAAAACCAAAAAAACCAGCCATGAACAAAACCAGCCACCCAAATCACTCTAAAGCAGTTGAAAAAGTACAGAACCTGACAATATCTTATTTGAATTTGGACAATCTCATGGTCTGCCCCAGGAATCAATAACTAAACAGACATAAGCTAAAGCTATAGTTTTTGTAAGGCCCAAGAAATAAAGCAGTCCTTATTATTGTTGACTGTGGTTCACTTGAATGGAGGCATCATTTCAAGGAAGGCTGAGTAACTCATTTCAGAACCATTGGCAGGGAGGAAGGGTACCTCTGCTTGTGACATACTTCATGTATTGGAAAGGGTAAAACTAAAAAAAAAAAAAAAAAGAGGTGAAGGGAGATGCTGTTATGTTTTGCTTTTTTACCCTTATCTATGACTGATTGTTTTGTGCTCTTAGAAAGAAAAGACAAGTCAAAAAATATTGAGCTAAGAGTTAATCGTCTGACTTAGCACTTGTAAAGTTTACATTTGTTTTCCAGCATCATCCTGAATTCAATGTCTTGCTTTCTAATACCACACATATCCCGTCACATATGTCCTGCCTCAAATTTTGCACATGCACCTTTGTGTCATAGGTGCCCAGGTGTCAAAATGCCAGTGATTTTTAAGCTTTGGAATGAATCACTTTGGATGCTTGATTACTCAAGAGCAGAGAGACTTATATGGGAATTAGTTGCCCCCAGCAGATGATTGGCTTATTCTACAGGTCTTATAATTTTTTATCTTGCTCAGGAAGAATAAGGTTTAGGGGGAATTAGAGTCATTCTACTAGAACACATAATTGTGCCTGCTTTATAATTGTGAGACTAGGGTTGTTATATTCATTAATTAGCTCAGTTGGCAGAAGCACCATTTATAAAAAAGTTTTAAGACTACTTGAGGCATCTTAGGCTTTTGAATACAATTTTTTTGAATACAATACAATTTTTGAAGTACTAAAGAAGTAGTGGTTTATTTCCCGGTCTCCTTCCCATGTGTCAAGTGTGTCCTACTGTCATGTGTGGATGTAGAAAGTATGAACTATAGGTCTCCTGGGAAGATAAGCAATGAAAACTTACCAGCACACTGGTTCAGAGGTACACCTGCCAGGGATGCAGAGTTAGAAAGATGAAATTTTGGTCAGGAGTAAAAAATCAAGTCTGCAAATATATGAAAGAGACAACGGAGGTTTTAAGCAAAAGTTATTACTCTTGTCCCCAGATTAGTTTCACAGAGTAAATAAAATAGGATGATGAATGCCTTCATTCCTAAAATAAAATGGAAATGTATTAACCCACCTTTTAGACATTCCTTAAAGGCAGAGGTCTACTGGGAATAAAGACATGAATAGTAGATTAGAAAGATCTTTATTTGCATCTTCCAGTGGTTCTATTCTATTCTATACTATTTTATTGTTTCTCTGTTACCTGGAGAATGTAACAGTCTGAGGAAATGAAAAACATTTCACACAGTACAGATACAATGGTGATTTGGATCTACTGTATATTGCATGGGTGGCTACCAGCTACTTTTTGTTTAGGGATCCTCCCATATAATCATAAAATGATTCATGTGTCAAAACCTAATTTCCATCAGGCCCAGGGTGTAGCTTTACCACTCGCAGGCTAGAATTCTGTGTCCCTCTTCTCTTTTACAATTGGTTTTCCTAGAATGACATTTTAAGAGGGCTCTACTATTTGTCATCTCTACTTCTTTCCAGTCTAGCCAGCCTCATTATTTTTATGGGCTTATGTGCTAAGGTGGTGACAGCTGATCTGCTTTTTATTGTATTTGCTTTTCTTATGTTGCACACTCTTCCCCCACTTTGACAGAAGTAAGATGTCATGGGAAAAAAAAATCAAACTAGTAACAAAAGGGAGGAAAAGATTGAAGGCAACAAAAAGTTACGTTTAGTCAACTCTGTTCTGATTTCTGCTTGCATAATAGTTTTTGATATCCAAAGAAGTGTCCATATTGACTTAATGAAAATGGTCATTTTGCTTAGGATGTGCATATGTATCATTCATTCAAGATTTTAATACACCCAGCTGAGATTTTTATTTGTTTTTTTAGCTCAGTACACCCTCTGGTTTGTTTCCTGCCATTTAAAAAATTATAGCAGCTAAATCTGGTGCTTTTGCCAGTTCAAATGTTACTCATTTTTTCTCATAGCCAAATAATTTGTTTCAGTCTTAAGTTGCTTCTCTTAAGGAGTTCCTTGGAAGGTACTTCTTTTTCTCTCTCTACCTACCCACACCTGTTCATCCAATTTATTATACCCACTGGTTTGCTTTGAACCTCCCCTTTTGCCAGCTGCAATGCTATAGGAGGGAATGATTTGTAGGCTTGGAGCAACAGGAACAATACTTGCCTGGGTCACTAGTAATTAAGGAATGTCAGTAGTTGAGAAGAAAATTCAGCTCAAGCCAAACTGAAGCATTAGATATTTTACTGCTGCATCCTTTTAGGCCTCTCTCAGCTTATAAATATTAATTTAAAGACTACCAACAAGGACAGTAAACGGATTTAGGCATAAAACTTCCTGTCAGTGGTGATTTGTGCCCAATAAAAGGAGAGCTGGATAGAGAAAGCCTCTTTCACTAAGTTTATGATAGACAGTGAAAGGCTGCCATCAAAACGAAAAGGCTTTCCCTGTAGTCTGTGTCATCTTCTGTCCTAAGGAGCAACACACTGGTAATGGATTTCTTTCTTTCACAAGCACATTTGACTCACTAATGGGAAGGTCTGGGGCAGGAACAACACTGGTTGTGGGCTCTGCACAGTCAGCATCACAGGGAGGGAACTTTTACACCACTGACATCTTGTGCTGAACCTTGTGGTGAAAAAAACTAACAAAAGGTTACCTGTTTCCCTTCTAATGACCAACCTGAAAGTAGAAAAGAACTCCACAGGCCCTGTATAGTCTATGAGAGCATGCCATTAAAATGTGAATACAATTAATAGTCTTCTCGTGGTCTTTTTTTCTGAAGCAGTGAAGGATACATGCACTCTAAGTTATAATTTGTTTTATTCATCAATAGAAAATAACAATTTTTGATTCTTCATTTATTGAAAAGCCTAGTTTCCTTTTCTTTGACTGGTAAGTGATGCTGTTAATGACTGGCATGATCACATAAAGCTGAACAATAGATAAATATCAATTAAATGTGAAATTTTAAATGAAGTCAACCCAAGACTTTATCCACACTTTAGTAATCAAGCTCAGATATGGTTCATGCTCTCCACAAGTTTAGCCTTGGTCTCTGCAACACACATGTGGCTCACACTGTGTCCATGTAGCTCATGTGAGTGTACATGAACTCAAAACCAACAGTTGTATATAAAGTTTGTCAACATTTTACCCCTACACTCCACTTACTGCATTGGATGTACTTACAGGGGGGCAGCACAGTATCCTTCTTTTTTGCCTCGTTTAGCTTGTGTTTCCAGCTCTAATGGTTTAGGAAGGCAAATTGAAGGGTATCAACTTCTCCATGAATTTGTAAATCTCTAGCATTCTCAGTAAGCCATGATGATTATTTCCTTTCCTGGAGATTGTGGGCAGAAGTTGTGTCCACAAAATGGCTGGTTCCATTTTGGAAAAATGTCTTTGGATGGTCTTGCTCCTACAAGAGCTGTGTTCCTTCAGTCGATCATCAAAGCTTGACCCTTGAAGGATCACTGGGGACAAAGCATCACTTGTGTAAATCTTCCAAGTGGAGAGCAGTGGGAGGAGGAAAAGAGAACATAGATGAGAGGAAATACCCTTATGAAAAAATGCTGAAAGACAGGGCTATGCTTTGTCGATGGAATTAACATGAAGCAGGGGCCCTTAGAGAGGATCATTCTGAAAAGAAATGAAAAATACATAAAACTTTGTTTAATTTATGGAATTTATAGGCTGCTGACCAGTAAGTATAAAGTTCTGTTCCCCTGGTCCTCACTATCAGTCATGTATTACTTGTCAGTAAATGTGGTGCACTCAGAACATAACAGCTACGGTAATATTTCTGTTCCCACTGCAGCTTTACTACACCCATGAAACTCTGTAATCTTTAAATTCCCTCACTGTTAACATCTGCTGAAACATTATTGGTCCCAGCATAGCCAAGCTGCTCTGAAATTACATTTAGCAGAGTAGTTAATGCTAACAGTATAATTCTAGAAGCAACCATGTTTTAAAAAGGCTTTATAACTGGCGCAGTAGCTTTCATTCCTTCCCCAATTCTCTGCTTTTTTGTCATTATCTCACCTGCAGGCCAGAATTCATTCTTAACAGCATTTTGTTTTCATATTTTTTTGTCTTGGCCTAGACTGCCAAAACAAACTTCTGACAACACTTTTTATTGATCTAAGAAAGATCTAGTTGCATCAAATTTTAAGAGTCTAGAAGGCTGAAGTTGGAAACTGATGAAGCTGTAATAAAATTAATGTGACCTATTACCCAGATAGGGTGCCTTTCATGACATAACATGTAAGCAAAATAAACTGGTTGCCATTATTAATGACGATACCTGGATGCACTCATCTGCAGTTCATAAACAGCTCATTTGTGCAGAGCTTTGCTTTTATACAGAAATGCTGAGCTGAGCGCCTTCAATTTAATCACTGAATGTTGTAAGCATGTAAATATTACTCCAAAAATTAAAATGCAAACACATTAGATTATCTGAAAATCTGGTATGGATTTTTATATGGTATAAAATGTAATCTATTTAAAAATACATATGTATGGCTACATAATGCCTTATAAATCTTTATTCACACTCAGCAAAATAGCCAGATTTCTTAGAAAAAAACAATTTACATGTTTTTGCACAAAAACTAAGCTCAAGAATCCTATTTTTATTCCAGTGAATAAAAAAAAAAAACATTCAGCAGTTCACACTTCGCTAACAATTCTGTTAGCTCTCTTTCAAAAAGCAGCCTTGAAATACACACATTTGAGAGCTAAAAGATTCCTATTGTTAAATGCTTATGTTGCTATTAGAGTCTGAATTTAGAATATTACCTTGAACCTAAAACTATGCTAATTAAAAAAAATATCAGGAATTTCAGTTCACAGAATAACCAACAGTATCGCTTGTGACTTTGAAGAATAATTATTGTATTACTGAGCATTGCACGAGGATATGTAGACTGCTAAATCTGTTAAATTTAACTGGTTCCTGATTCATGAACAGCAGTAAATGACATCTGTGCCAGATGGCAGTCAGCATTTGTGCATCAATACTCTGATTTTCTCCTCTCCCATCCCATCTATCTCCGATAGTATTTGCTGCTTAAGTGGCGGTGTCCGTCATGAGATCATTTAGTGTAGGTTAAAGCCACACCAGTGAATGAATGAGGTTCTTAGGAACACCTTGCAAGTTTTTAAATGCTGTTCCAGGAAAAACAGTACTTTATTAAAGAGAATTTATTAAATATTCTACAGTCTGCTTTTATAATTCTTACCACAGGTCTCTCCTAGAGACCCGATTTCAAGAAACATAATTTTTATTATTCTCTTCATGTTTAAAATGTGATAGCATGCCTTTTCAGTAAAGGAGAAAATGAATTATTTCTTCACAGCTATTAAACTAAGTATATCTAAGTATGATGCTATCTGAAGTAATGTGAAATAATTTATTTTGAAATTGTGTATCAAAGTGATACCCTGGGCAATCTTGTCTGAGGTGTGGGTCCCATCCCTTCTGTCTTTCATGACCATGTCTGAAGTACCTGCTACTCCTTGTCAGGGGGGATTCCAAATTATATCAATGATAGTTTTCCCAGTAAGACCAAATTGCAGAACCTTTGAAAGAAAGAGTTAGGAGCTGTCTTATACATAATTATCACTGCACATCAATCTCAGAGGACACCACAGGGCAGTATTTTAGAAACTTTTTAATGGGACTCTTCAGAATTAGAATTTGAATGCATTTTTTTAATCCCAGTCTTCCCTTATGATTACAAAAGCTGACATAAAAATGGGTTGAAAAAGCCATTTTAATGCAGCCATTTGGTAACCTCCACCTCCTTCATCTAGAAACCTGTAAAGCTGCTGAATTTTTGAAATTTTTGACCAGTGATGACTAATTAACTTCTAAAATTCTTTCTTTAGTTGAAGACCAAACCATTTTTTCTGGAAAGTGGCTTTAGGGAAACAAATTAAAAATCGGATGACATTTTTTTGTGTTTGGTTAATGCAAGCTCTGAGTAGGAATCTGAATTCTGCTATTTCTGAATTGCAATCACATAACAGCATAATTTTGAACAATACCATATTTTAAATCTTACCACTTTTGTCAAAAACGTGCCATTGAAAAACTTGCCTGGGTCTCAAAACTGAGGTTCAACAAAAATGGGACTTATTTAGAGGAGTCTATATGGTTCATAGGTCAAATATCAGGTGTACTGGGAGCAAGCAATAGATAGGTAGGTAGGTATGTAGGTAGTTAGATAGAGTAGCAATAGCTGCTGTACTATATAATTTCTCTTCGTTGATATACTTTAAAAAACCTACAGAAGTAATTCTTAAACAGCATTAGAGATTGGCACTTGCTGAGGAATGTCACTCCTGCATCATTTATCATATGACTAAACCCAATACTTACCCATACAGAGCACTTTTATGATTCTTGCAATATTTTTTAAAATGCTGTACAAACATCTGCTAATTCAATTACTGATTATAATAATTATGACCGACTTTAATGATCAATACATAAACAATATTCCTCTCATATCTTTTATTTATAACTCCCAATATCTTGAGAGCCAACATTCCCAAGAGCTGCCTTTCAGAAGGGAAACAGCAGTCTCCTTTTGTCCTAAAAGTGACTCAACTTTTGGCCACCTTCCCCAACAGGCAGATCACGTCAGATGTGTCATTCTCTCTTGTTGCACTGCTCCATCATGGCATGGCCTGCGCATGAGACAGACAGTTCTCCAGCTCATAATTATGACTGTCTAGACTGCATAGTTCCCAAGCTAAATCTAACTAGCATACATATTGGAAGCATTGTAACAGTGCTAGTGATGGTAAAACCACCTTATGTCTTCTTTTCGGGCTGCAGGGATTGAATTAAGGTTGTATAAGCTATAAATCACAGATACATCTTGGAGTCCTGACTGTAAATAGTAATGGCCCTCTTTTAAGTAATGCATGAGACTAAAATAATAATAGAATATAAAAATATACAATAAATACATAATCCAACATATAACAAGTAAATAATATATAAAACATACAAAGGAAAAGGTAAAAATTCAGGCTTCTATGGGCAGGCAAGGAATGCATGCAGTGAATGGAACTGTACTTCTTGTTCCCACCAAGCTTGGCTGTCTCAGCCTCTCCCCTCTTCTTTTCCCTATCCTGATCTCCTCTGCCTTTGATTTTTTCTCTCAGTCTCATTCTCATGATCAAGCAGTACATCCTAGTCCTTCTTTCACACCCCTGAAGAGCCCTGAAGCAAATGTGTGACAAATTGAGAGATAGCTCTTTGCTTCCTGATTAGATCTTCTGGATTTCCCACTCACTTTTTGGATAACACTTTTGGAGTGTATGACCTTTTACCTAAACTGTAGAGGAAGATGAGGCATTTAATGCTGAATTAGATTAAAATCTGGCAGCCATAGGCTTGAAAGTTAAACACTGCAGTGCCTAACTAGCACTCTGTCTAGTTCCTGGTCCAAACCATATGTTTTCCTCTAATTGGATTAAATTATTTTAAGTCATTTGGATATTATATGTATACATAATTTCAACCTCAAAGGAAATAAGTGACATGGTTCATTTCAGCACATGTGTAATTTTGAGAGATTTCTTTACAACTGGAAAATCTAATTACAAGGAAGACTACAAGCTCATCCTGGAAGGCAACAGTCAACAGCACTGCCATATGTACTGAACAACACCAGAAGAATGCACCAAAAGTACCAGCCTTGATAAGGCCTAAATCATACTCACTGGGTTCTGAATTTATATGCTGTATTCATGAGAAAGGATATTAATAATAGCTTCCTTTCTTTGTATTTGCAAACATAGAATCTTAGTGCTCCATCCAGGCAAATCCCTCTACACACCCAATACCAAGTCCCCCTTAATGTCTTCTTCCTCCTTGCAAACAAGCTTTTAAAAAAAAAAATCCCCACTGTTGAAATCAGCATGGGGAAGGAAGGAAAAAAGCTCTCAAATCGAGCCAGTTGTTACAATGCTCGAGATTATCATACTATTCCCATCGGGCAGATCCAAGGCTGGTAAGGACCATAGCTCTCACATGAACATGGTAGGAAGAGTCCCAGATCTGCATCATGTCTCACCAGTGATTCAGCCATGTGTCCTTCTGGATTTTCTGCCCACACTGCAGGTCTGCTGATCAGCACTGGCACTGAGGGTTTGCAGCTGATGAGCTGAGGCTCTGAGGTGGGGATGCTGCAGTTACACCTGGTATTATCCTGATGCTCCTCCTGCAGTGCTGCAAATGAAAAGTGCAGCTCAAGCAGCGCTGGTATTTACAAATTACAGCTCACCCTGCTTATATACACTTCAGAGGAGGAGTAATATGTAATAACAGTGTAATGCTATTATTATGATAATGATGATTAATACACAGCCTTAAGCGATCCTAGGCTGAATGTTAAGCTCTACTGTAGATTCTTCTGTCAGAAAACTAATTCAGAAAGAGGCAAAGAATTTCCTGAAATGGTTTTAGAAAGAACCATGGGAAACAGTGCCTTGATACCTTATTGCAATATTTTCTGAATAACTCGTTGCAGTGCTCCATTTCAAAATGATGCCTGGCTTCAGCTATGCAATGGCACATAGTAATAAATAGGTAAGCAAATAAAGGCAGAACCCAAATGAAATTTTCAAATTAATCGTAGTCAATATTTTGTCTTTTATCTCTAAATTTTTGGAGGGTGACCTTCTTTGAAAGCACTATTCTTAAAGAAATCTTCTCTAGCCAGGCAGTCCCCTCCAACCCCTAATATTCTGTGATTCTCTGTGTGTGATTGAAATGCTTCCAAACTCTTTATGCTGCTTCTTTGATACAAGAGGGTGACATGGGAGGATAAAGTTTTTTCCACAGCTTGCAGTATGTGCTCACACAGGATTTAATATGAAATCATGGATGATTTTTTCTGTACTAGCATAATAAAAATAACAATTTCTGTATTACTGATATACAACAGTAATAAAATAAGAGTACTGAATGATAACGTTATTTTACAGTGTTAATTGAATTGAGATTTAGCTGTGAAAATCATGCAGTCAGTAATAACATTTAACTGAGGCTATGAACAGTCTGATCACCTGCCTGACCCAGTTTTCCCTTTCCTAGTTATAGTTTTCTACTACAAAACTTATTTGGCAAACTGCTTGGATTTCGAGTTTCACTTCTTCAACACAAGTCCAAAGCTGCTTAAGAGTCTTTCTCACCTAGAAACCTAGAAATGTCTATTGAAATTAGCAACCAAGCTAAGTAGTCTGGGGAGGTGATTTACATTTATGGCACTTTAAGACTCCTTTACCCTTCCTGAGCAGTGGAAAGGTAGGTCAGCAAAAATGAGAATCAGACCTTAGGACTATGCTATTTATAAAATCAAAGGTGGATGTATTGAAATAGTAGGAAAAAAATGTTATTTATGTCACAAAAGTCCTTTCTTAACTGAATAGGGGAGATTTCACAGTATAGTAAAAACTGTATTTTTGAGAAAAACTGTTTCATACAAAAGTTGAACTAAAATTTGCAGAACCATACTGTAATAATATTAAGACACTCTTGGGTATGTTTTAATGGTCCATTAATACATGCCTCTGGTGGCTGGACGTGTGAGGCTACACATCTACAGCATGTATTAAGGGGCCTCTGAAACATGCCCTTTCACGTGGTAATATTATATGGTACACTGCCTGGGAAGACTGAGAGGTAGCTTCCAAAAAAACCCAGGAAAATATTTTTGATCTTTGGAAAAAAAATTATGATAAATTGTCTGTCTGTGTCTATTGTATTGTTCAGATATGTAAGAAATATGAAAATGGTATTAAAGCAAATAAACTCTGTAACACCCATAGACAACAATCTGGTTGCTGCAGCATGGAAAGGACCAGGGGTCCTTTTTGAGCATCAGTACTTTATTCACCAAACACTTCTATTTTTATACTTGTCATACAGTTTGTGTTACTTTCTAATTGGTTATTATGGGCTGATCATGCACACTTGTTGCAAGCTGATAGATTATGACTAATTGTTCAGTTGAAGCAAAGCCTCCTCTAACTAGTTAATGCAATCTTCCCTAACAAGCAAAACCTGTGCCACTCTATTCTTTTACCAAGGTTTTGTTATGTCTGTAATCTACATTCTTCTTGCCCAGAGTCACCAATTGCTTTTGCTTCAAGGGTGAAGTGCTAGTATATCCAGGCCAAAGTTTTCAAATCTTAAACCACTATCTGCTACATCTGGTTTTAAATATTAAAGTGTACACTGAAACACATTAGGTCTCTTGTATACATGCAGAATGATGAATCGTTTACTTAAAAAGTAAATATGGTATAGCTTAAGAAAAGTTATAAAGAAGTTCAATAAAAGACACCTATGTCATTCTGTGCTACAGTTTTCCTCCCCCATTTTCATCTTACACTCTAAACCGTGCTTATTTTATCTAATGTAACCCTTTTTTAATTCTTTCATAATAAGGATTTTGAAATACGAGATGTCATGAGCCTTGATTGCCTTGAGCAGAGTGCTATAGATCCTCATTAGAAAGAACTTCAGGTATTTTTAACTCAGAAGGGCCTTTCAAGAAGTCTTACGTATGGTGAGCCTCTTGAGAAAAACACTTGCGCATAGTAAAATGTGCTCCCACTCAGCAAAGCATTAAAATTTCTCCATGATTTTAAATTCTATTGAGCTGCAGTAGAAGGTACACACATATAAAGATATACACACATTTAAGCTTCTTGCTGGAAGGAGATGAACTGATGATACAGAACCAGGGCTCTCTGTAATGCTCCCTTTTATGTGATGCCACATAATACTACACATCAAAGACCTAGGAAAAACAATTTGTTTGCAAGTAAGGAAGGATGTCTCTAAAATATATTTTACTTACCTAAATAGGAGCAAAGATGGAAGTATTTCATACACTTACAAGTTGTTTCTTCGTTTGTCTTCTCCTGTTGCTTTGACAACTAAAAATACAATTGAGGATAAGATGAACAATTACTGTGCAGATTTACATTCTTCCTCTCCTGCATTTTGTGACTATGGTATTTTATGGTAGTTCACTAAGAGGCCTCTTAAAAAAAGATATATTAAACAACTGGATCAAATTAATTATTTAGAAATAAATACAGTACACCTTGAAAAAGATATGAGTAACTTAGACTTTAGTTCTTTACTGGCAGATGGTACATTTCCAGTGTCCCTGTGAGCTGTCACTGAGTGAAGGTTTTTTTTGTCTCTTCTGGAGTTGTCCTAATCTAGGTGTGTAAGTTCAGCTGGAAAGTACCTGAAAGGCTTAAATATACAGCAAATGAGACAAATCAAGATTGGTTTACTTTGGGAAGTTTTGCAATAGGCAAATTGAGCTCATCACAGTGATGCAGAGGAAATATAAAACAGAGGAAATATAAAGAGGAATATAAAGCAAAGAAGGTCTAGTGCAGTCTTCAGGCAATGAATTGTCTTCCTGATCAGTAAGCATTTTTTTCCTTTCAGTTGAGCAAAGAAACAAGTTGCAGTGCTTTGCTACTAACATTGCTCAGCCTATTTGATAATATCTGCCTGCTACCTCTTCAGGTGTGAGAATAGCCCCACAGAAGAGGAGGAGCTCAGTCTGTGCTCAGAGATTCATCAGGCTGGGCCATGAAACATTTCATGTCTCTGCTCAGTGCTACTTGGAAAATCACTGCCTGTTGGGGTTTCAGAGGCTCTAAGAGACCTGTTTGTCCAAGCACAATTAATCATCTACATTTCACCTAGATTCCAAATGTTAATAAAAAGGAGTAAGACAAAAGTTCCAAGATCCATGTTCTAGCATTTATCACACAGTTAATTAGACATACTGAAATCTGGACGGAGTATTAATTTTTCAATCCCTCAGATATGTCACAATCTGGACAGTGTTTCCCTATTCACTGTGCCAGGAGGGAGCTGCAAGTCTGTGTTCACAAGAACCATGTCAGAAAACCTCCACTGCTCCTGCCAGTGGTTCATGGATAGGCTCCAACTCATGAGCAAATTCCTCAGCCCTATGAAATGGCCTTCAGCTCCTTGTTGTGATCCCAGTCTGTGAGCAGGTGTACATCTGACCATCCATCACTGGAAAAGTAGGAGTGCTGGTAGCTTCTCTGATCTCCTCTGTGGGTGGGTGCATGCTATGCATGATACAGGTCTTAGAAGAGGTTCACATATTTGTGCTGCTGATTAAAACAAATTTCCATTTCTCTTTCAATGCAAATGCACTCGAGCTCTTCAGGTTACTTGCTCATTTCTGTATAAGAGGCCTTCATTCATTTGCTTTCTTCTGATAAAACATCTCCCCTTTGTTTTTAGACCTCTCTGAGTTGTTGGACAGTTTTGCTCTCCATGTTTTCTTTCTCTGTCTGCTTGTAATTTTTCTCTCTGGAAGCACTTTCCTGTTTCTGAAACCAGTGTTGGCCCCTTACCAAAAATAGCAGATGTCAGGGTCTCGTGATCTGATTACCCATTAAAATAAAAGAACAGTGATATTGAGTCTGGTGATACTATAACCTCTCTTGCTGTAAATAGGATACAAACATTAAGGAAATGTTGCTATAAATTAAGGTGTAAGCCAAGAATGAAAAAGAAATGTGTAGCTGGAATTTTTGTAGCAGTTTTGAAATGGTGATACGAAACAATGACACAGATGCCTCCAAAACAGCACTGATAAGAAAATTCAAAGGAACATAAGTAATTACAGGGATATCCCAAGACCGATAGGAAGAAATACAGACAGAGAAAATTAAAGTTGCCAAGAAAAAGTTCCTGACATTGAGATGCGCTAAGCTTTCAGCCCATCTCTCAGGGGAACAGAAAGGCCCATCACTTGAAATGTTTAACACTAGACTGGAGGAATCACTAGAAAAATATACTATAGGGAACAACTTGTTATTGGCAGAAAGATGGACTGAATGCTGTAAAAGGGATTTTCTATCTCTAATGTTTACTTTTTATGATAGTCATTTATATTTTTCCTTCATTATAGGTAGAGAAAAATCTATAAAAGTTATTGGTTCTGCCACAGCGTACTTAATTTCTATATAGCAATGTATTTGGTGCACACTACCAAGCTTTAATTCTACTTCATACTTTTCCTCATGCATTTTCTCACATATGTTTTGAGATTCTTTTCCATCAGAAAGGTAAAATCTTAATCCTAGATGAATATTCCCTTCTCCTTTCTGGAGAAATCTTAGCACATATGCTAAACATCAAGGAAAAATGCATCTGAACATCCCAGATGTGGATGTAATTTAGGGGAGGAAGAACATTATGTCAGAGGTTTAAAGAGAGAACTAAAGCAGTGAAAGTGTAAGTGAAACATTCAGAAAATGAGAAAGGGAAGGACAAAGACATTTGAATTTGGAAAGTGGGAATTTCACACATCCATGACAGGAGGTGGCCTGCAGGTCTTTGAAAATCACTTAAAACCAAGCAGGCTGGGAGGTGTTGGGTGATGTGAATCTCTGCTTCAGCGATTCCAGCGTTTAAAGGACATAATTTCCCATATCCCTAAGTGATGAGATGCTGCTGGGATGGGAACAGTATTGTTAAAAGTACAGAAGAATTCAAAGAGAGAAAAAGTAAGGGTAAAACTATACCTGGTGATGGCTCTTCATTGCCCTGGTGTAGTATTGCTGGTTAGAGTTAAAAAGATTGATGTTATCAAATGAAAGAAAACAAAGAAAAATCCTTCCATTTTTGTGTATAAACCCCAGGTCTGTTCAGTACAGCCAGTCTCTTTTCCTTAGAGCAGCAAAGGCAAAATACCAACTTCAAATTTTAAACAATATAGTGACAATGAAGATGCTAAAGGTTATTTGTCCCTGCCACCTCCTGCCCCCTCACCCTCCTCACTGCAGACCACCAGGAGCCAGGTAGCTTTACTGCAGCAGTGATACCAGAGGGATGTGCAGAGGACAGAGGTGACGCTGTGTTACCCCTCTGGGGACACTGCAACAACCCAGCCAAAAGGTATCTTACTGTGGAGGGAAGTGGGATGAGGAATGGTTTCCAAAGACACAGGCCTCTCAGTTTTGCTGAGCAGCTTGAGTCTCCCTGCCTGGCTGCTGAGCAAAGGGTATGATTAATGAAAAGACATCAGAATGATAATCCTTACTATCAGGAAATAGTGGACAGGATTTTATTTTATTTTTTTCCTTAGTGAACTGGGAGGTGGTAGAAAGAGTGAGAAGAGAATAAGAGAGCAAAAAAGAAGTGTGGAAAAGGGAGAGGTTTTGAAGACAGGGAACAGTAATAATATATATATATAAAATACAACCTCCCCTCTGCCCACCCTCTTTAATGTTTCTCTGGTGGAGTAATAAGATACCACCAGCGTTATAAATAGCAGCACAGATGTTGACAGAAAAATGCTCCCTTAATTACCATACAAACTGCTTTACTTGAGTGAACCGTTTAAAGCGGCCTCCAAAGGAAGTTCACTCAAGCAATTCCACAGATTACAGCTAATGAACAGTATTTCCTCGCTCCTATTTAGTGCTCATTAAAATGTAAAAGCCTTTCATTTTCAACAGGCACACAATAAATAATTCCTCTCTCCTTCTCCCCGCTGCCTAGGAGCAGCCAGGATGGGAGCAGGGAGTGGTAGAGATCGGGGGTGGGGGTGGGCTGCAGGAGGTGAATAAGTGGGCTGGAGGACAACAGCCAATTCATTAAAATCCCTGGAAGTGAGATGCCTCTTGTGAAAGGAGATGTCTGTGTTAGGAGCTCAGGAGGCAGGTTGGGAGCTGAGCAGACAGCTCGCACCCGCCCTGACCCAGCAGCAGCCACTGCGCTCCTCCGAGACAGCTCCAGCAATGCCACTGCCACAGCCAGGAGAGGCACAATTTACTCCTACTCTCACACTAAAGCAACGCTGATAACTGAGAGAGGACGAAAGATGAAAGTACTGTGACAAAAACTGACAGTCGAGCTTGGGCTGATGCTTGTTTAGACCCCGCTTAAAATTTCTCACCAGCTTCAACCTTCCATCTACCTATTGCAGAGCATCCCTTTTCTGCTCTCTTGTAGTCCTGCCAAGTTGAACAGGATATTTGTAGCATCAGAGGTTTTATATTGTTCCTTAGCTACTGAGATGGAGCATTGTACAGGGCCAGTCACACAAATAGTACCTTGCTGAACAAACAAGGTACTGAGAGGCTGATGATTAGAGTGGTCTGTGTACCAGGTGCACACAGGGAGTCTGTGCACCACTCAGGTGCCCTGAGATGAAAGTGCCCATCTCTCCCCTCCACCTCCATGTACCAGGATTTTAGCTTGATTTGCAAACTAAAAATTTTACAAGTCAACCAAATAATGAAACAGAGCCATAGCAAGAAAAAAAATAAACCAAAGTTCACAAATCCTAAATTATTATTTTAAGCAGAATTCATACGATAAGTGGATGGATGAGAAAAACAGAGGAACTGGATTCAGGTTAATCACTACACTCACAGATATACAGCACATAGAGGCAATCTCCATTGGTTTACATTGAATTTTTTCTTTTGAGGGAAAAGAAGCAAGATCAGAAACAAAAAGTTAGCAAGCCACTGAGATGGTAGATAGGCACCAATTTGAATACTGCAGGAAAGAAAGCCTATCTTCACCCTTTCTTAAGGCGAACAGGTAAAACAGCATGTTAATGAAACACAACACTGACATTAGGCCAGGGTACACAGCAGAACATAGCTGAAAAGATACAGAAATAGACTTTAACAGGCTGTAATCATAGATAGTAACTTTTGCTTCCTGCCTTCCCAATGTTTTGGTTCACTTCTGTGGAATTTTAAAATTTATTTTAAAATAATTTTATACTCAGTTGCTCCACACTTCTAAGTGGCAGAGAAGCTTCACAATCCCTTCCTGCAGCCTGTATTCTTACCCCCACTACTGGAATCGTGGCCTCTTCTGCCCCTTTGAGACAGCTACCCCCTCTGCAGCTCTGCACAGGGAAGCAACTTGGCAGCAGAGGTGGATGTTCTATTGAAAGTGATGTATTATAGGAGGACAGGGGAGCTGGGGGTGGGGGCTGTATCTCAACCTTGGCAGGACTGTCCAAAGAATATCCCTTGTCTTAGCCTTCCTGAATGGAGGGAACAATCTGAGTAGGATAAAAACTATCAGAGCTTTCTCCTATCTTTAATTTCAAGGCTGAAAAAATTGACAGGTGTATTTCCTGCAGTGATGCTGGCATGCCCTATAGTAGTGGTCTTCAGTCATCAGAAAAGGAAAAAGAAAGGGGAGAAGTAAGATATCATATTAACCTAAGCCTCAGACGTAGATAAACTTGTCAGGAATATCACTTTGTGGTGACTTTATCTTTGTTATACTTGTGAGTGGGGAAGAGTGATTCTCGGCTCGTGGGGGCTGCTGTGACCGGAGGAAACCCACGTGCTGCATTGCCACAATGCCCCATCCCACCCTTGTAGTAAAATAAAACCTTGGCTCATGGATGCCATGACACTTGTATGTCAGAATAATAATGACAATAAAGTATTTCCTTTGAGAAAAATGTTTGCAATTAATAACTGCAAAAGGAGCGCAGAGGAACTATAAACCAATCCCCTGGCCTGCCCACGTCCTCAGTGCTTTCAGGAGGTGATGCCCTACTCTTACTGGAATCCCACCAACCAAAATGTGTGAGGGTTTGTGCGGTTGTGAATGGTGCAACTTAATACCTTGCCCTCACATGCTTTCTTCAAGCAGGCAGCTCCAGTAGAAAAGTAAGTTTACCAGCAGTGCAATATTATCGATGCTTTCAATACCCTGTACTTGGCTTTTAACTAAGGTCATTTGAAAACAGTCTTTAACACCCATCTCATTTGCTTTTTTATGCTTGCCAATTTAGTGTTGTATTCACAGAGATTAATTAGTTTGTGGTGAAGGTTTATTAGGTAATCTTTCTGTCAATCAAAAATCACTGAGGTTTTTGAGCAAAGAACACCCAGAGATTTTATGAAGATAAAGAACTGATATTGTTACCTTTGCATATGAAAAGTAGGACCTTAGCCTCAACATGTGCCCACTTACAAACGACTGTAAAGCATGTTTTTTATTCACGTTCAACCACAAAAGCAGATGGAGTCTCTCAGATTTTATTTATGTTTATTAACAAGAATCTAGAAATTGCTTTACCTCCTACATCTACAGCCTGCATTTGATGTTTGATGAACTTGTAGGGGCAATTTTAAAAGACCAAGCACTAAGCTATGGTGGTAGACTTCAACAAAGAAAAAACTGCATTTGGGGAAGTTTCTATGTATTTCACAAATCTCAGTTTGACCCAAAGTGAGATAATATTTCATGAATTTAAAATGACCTTCACCTGGAAATTCTTTCAAGTGTTTACATGTGGGAATAAAATTTTTATTTAACTCCTCTATAAATAATTATAAAAATGTATTTCTGTTTTTTTATCTCTTTCTTATGTGTTGAAAGATAACTAAGACTCCTTTTAGGGAGGGATGAAAGATTACATTATATTTACTGTTCCTAAAAATGAAGAACCAGAAGCATATTGCATAAGGAACACAGACAATCATCAGCCTGACTTCTTTACGCATGCTTTAAGTGAACTTTAATGTTGTTCATAGCATTGTGTGGAAATTTACTGCAATCTGCAATCAGCAATCTGTAGCGTGATATTTACAAGCTTTCTTATTGATGCACATACTTCAACCACTCCCCTCAACAAACCAAAGAAAGCATAACCATAAAAAAGGCAGAAAATAGAAAGATTTCTCTTTTTTAGTCACTTCACTAATTTACATTAAATTCTTTTCTTTCTTTTTTTCTCAGAAGATCTTGAACACTACTGTGAAAAATATAGTGGAGGTAAATGGCTTTCTTGACCAGAAAAGTTATTACATTGAAGTAGTTGGGAAGAAGGCTTGAAGATATTAGCTGATTGAATTACAGACTATGTGAAAATATGTCACATTATGATCCTTACAGTATTAAGGTAACATGTAAAAAGATATAGATTAACACTAAGAATTTGACCATCTTACTACTTTTTCAGAGCCATTAATGTTTTAAATTACACTGGTGTCAGTCTAAAAATGTAAAATGTTACATACTACTGTGATAATAAGTAGTAAGTTAACTGGACTCCTTCCTCCATCACCTCCTTGAGAAAGCTGTGGGTTATTTCTATCACTCAGAGGTGATGAATAGGCAGCAGCAAAATCAGATGACAAATTCAGGTGAAATTATACAGATGTATAATTTTTTTTGCCCTAGCTAAATTCAGAAATTCTTTCTGTGGGCTTTGGGATTATAGATCGGGAGCTGGAACAGGGAAAGATAAAGGGCACAAGGCTTTAGATTGGATAGCTAAGACCTAAGGACAGATAATATAAAACTATAGTCTGTTGAATATATAATCAGAGTATTTAAAAGCAGCTTTTCCAAATTAAAAAAGAAATAGGCAAGCATATATGTCTGTGATAAAGTAACTAAAGCACATGCTACATTAAAGCACATTAAAGCTACAGCATTAATAAACAACCCCTGCCCCCCGTCCACTCTTACATAAAAACTCAGCATAGGTTGACTCCAACCAATTCATGTCAATATAGAAATGTAGCTGAATTTTGTAGCTGAAGATTCCCTTATTGGCTGAGCTTGACTATGTGAATGAAATAGTTCTGCAGTTTATAATTTTAGTGGTACAAATATAGCTGCTGTATGAAAACACATTCAAAAGCATTCTAGAAGCCAGAATAATGTCATCTCAGAATATATTTATTCATCATAATTTTTGATTTTTTTTATTCCTGTTTTAGTTAGGCTGCATTTTATTGAATTGGCTTTTGGAAAAGCTTTCATGGCTTTATACATAAAGTGGTAAGGCTCCATTCAGAGATTTCCTTTCATGCCTGAGACTTGAAATTGGAGTAACCAAGAATTTGCACACATAATCCCTGCATACCAAATGAGAAAACAAAGAGAGAGGCAAAAAATTGATTCTGCTGCCTTCCTGGCTTTATTGCAGGAGACTACTGGAAAAAGAAGGAAGGAATAAGAAAAGAAAAAAAAAAGAAAAAAGAGCTGTTTTCTTGCAATTCCCCCGGACAGCTGTATCACCAGCATTTTGTCTATGGGTATGCAGGAGACGCTGGTACGCCTCGCATGCCTGTGGTAGATGGATGATACTGATGGCAATCTAACTGGAACATCCTGCCTGAATATGAACAACAGATTTGTCAGTGTGTGACAGGCTGACAGCCCAGCTCCCAGCTGCTTGTCCACTGTTGTTAAATCAGTACCTTGTCTAAGTGTTCAGCAAAGAGGCAATCTGCTTCCTCCATTCGTACAGGCAGGTTGCCAGTTAAAAAACAAGTATTGGCTTTAGGCTGCGGTGCCATAATGCATTGAAAATATGCAATCTAAACCTTTGTATACTCCTAAGGCAACAAAGAGCAGGACTTGGAAGTACAGGCTCAGACTCGAGAATATCCTTTTCAAAACAACAAGACTAACTCCACAGGGGGATCATGAAAGGAATGCACGAGGATTTGAAAGCTGTGGATGACTTAAAAGAACTTATTTAAGGAAGAAAATACGGTTTATTTTTGGTACCAGAGAAGCAAGTTTGTGGTCCTGTATTCTCCAATGTGCTAGAATTTCCTTTGTAAGCCTGCTTTTAAGCAGTTTATAATTCCACAGTAACAATTAGCTCTAGGCTGAAATTTCATATGCAAAGATGAAATCCAGTAACACTTTAGGGGAAAAAAAAAAAAGAAAACAAAAGACAAGAAAAACAGGAAAGAAAAATACCCCACTAATGTACACAGCAACATTAAGTAACAGAACACAAAGACACAGCTTACTGATTTCAGGAGCTGGGTTTTTTTGTTTGGTTTGTTGGTTTTTTGTTGTTGTTGTTTGTTTGTTTTTTGTTTTTGTTTGTTTGGTTGGTTTTGGTTTTCCTGTTACAAAATGTCTCCATTTGGTTTCTGGTTTTTAATTTGATTGCTATTGGTTCACCACATGGAACAGAGGTTTAAAAACTGTGGTGATAATCAAATGAAGTAAGGAAATCACAAATCCTAGCATTAGTACTAAGGTTTCCAGTGTTTAGGTGTGGTGCATGTGCAAGGCAGCCTCTGCGGTGATGCCTGGTTACCTACTGAGTGAGAAGGGATTACACCACCAACTGCAACATCTCTATTGAAGCAGTTCTGGTCTGTCGAGTAATTCACAAGGTATATATAAGAGTCTCTAAATATAGGTCTATATGTCAGTCCTCTATGGTCTTGACAAAGAGCTGTTATAGTCTACTGGATCACTAATCATAGTCACATTCATGTCCCCCCGTGAACAAGGCTCCCCAGCAGTGCGACCAGACACCCTTTTCCTAGGTCAACACACAGTCAAAGAGGTTCTTCCAAAGCTCAACTTTTTGCTCCCACTCTTGGCTGGGAGCCTTCTGCAGCTCTTCTATCCCCTGCTCCTCCCTCAGACAGAAATTTCACTGGTTCTTTGCTGCACCATGGGGAGGGAGCTACACCTTCCCACCACTGCTGCCCTTTACATGCTGCTTACTTTGGGCCCATCAATCACACTTCAGTCCTAGGTATGTAGCTGCATTAACATATAAGGTTCTTTATGCACCTGTATCTTCTTAAGAATCCCTTCTACCTGGTCCTTGGTCAGGCAAGTATTCTTGTTCAATGTTCATAAGCATCCATTTCATCTGAAGTCACTGAGATTTAGACACATGCTTGTCATATTCTTTCCCAGTGACAGCCCAGCTCCATTTAAAAATTTCCCTCAAAATAAGAAAAAGAAGAATTTGTATGCATGCATGCATTTACATATATTCTTTAAAATTACCTGTTCCAAAGTAACCATGCAGACTTTTAAAATACATTAGTTATCAATTCATCTAATTCAAAGCCCATAATATGGCCTGCAGAAAATAACACAAACTGGAGACATGCTAAAAAAAAAAAAAAAAAAAAGCCACTGCAACAGAATAATTTACTGGCAGAATAATATTTTGCAACCTGTGTGGCCTACGTGGAATACATAATGGTTCAGAATAAAAGACATAGATGGCAGGTTAAGTTTGAATTCTCTTCTTAGTAAGAAAACCATATCTAATGGATGCTGAAACTTTAGGTCACATCACACCATCAAGCATGCTGATAGCTAATAAAACAACTACATCCTATGAATAAAAGGAGAAAAAATTAAGCCAATACTCTGTTATCATGACCTTCTCCAATTTATTCATAATTACCAAGTACCCAATCAGTTTGTATTACAATGTTTCTCCTTTTCCTAGCAGATGTATAAGGTTAAGCTCAACAATAAGGAACTCATACTAGGGGGTTTAAAGTCAGAGCCTGAACATTTTGTGGTTTCTGAGTGTACTGTAGCTGGAGTAATTTTTTTCTGTTTGCCACAATCTAGAAGGGAAAAGGGGCAAACTATTTATGTAGGAAATGCCTGGTCTGCATCTCATGTCACTGCTGTTAGGATGTGTCATAAAATGCAAACATAATTCTGTGACAATTAGCTTCATAATAATATATTCAGAAATACAACACTGTACTCTATGCCAGAAACTATTTTCTGCTTCAGTGTTTTACTATGGCTGTACTTTTTAAAAGAGCCAACTATTTTAAACCAAAGCTGCTTTATTTTTTTTTTCTCCATGGAAAAGTAGGGCATCAGTGTTCTCACTTGCTACCCAGTGGTATTTTCCCATTTGTGGAAAGAGCTGTATTACAAAAAGGAATCACTAAAGCACTGCTAGAAAGTTTAGTCTCTTCATACACTTCATGTTAGGACATTTATGAAATAATGCACTTGTTTGTTTTACCAGCCTTCTTGATGATTATCTTTAATTAAGTTTGTACTTTAATTATCTCTTTTTCTCATTTTGTGCATCTTTTTAACCTGGCTAATAGCAGTGAACATCCAAACAGCACCTTTATTTACAGCTTCCTTCATGTTCATTTCTCAAGGATAATGAAATGAAGTGCCTTCAGCAGCTTCTCTTGCACAAGAATTTTTAAAGCAGCTGTGTAAAAGACATAATTAACATGATAATTAATGTGGAGGCATTTATCATGATTCTGATGCTAATGAAAAAGTTACTGAGATGTTACTTGCTTGGCCAAAAATAATAACAGCAAAATTTTATTGAGCGAATATGAATATGATAAATTTACACAGATCAGTAGAAAACTTCTCTTGAATCCAGTGTGTTTGGGTTCTATTTTTAGATAACACATAGTGAATAATACAAAATATATGTCCATTATGTCATGGGTTTTTTTTTGTTTTGGGGTTTTTGTTGTTCGCTTGGTTTTTTTCTTCTTCAATTGCTAATCACATAATGAAGTATTAATTTCAACAGCCTGAGACCTGGGAGGTAAGGACAGGAAATTCAATGGATCAGATCCATAAAGCCAGTAAGCCTCTGGCTCTGACCCTGGAGTTTCCTCTCTTCACTACATACATCATCAGTAACAGCAACCTACGTTCAAAGAAAAGATTCCTCCTTTTAAAATGTTGGAGGGAAGAGGCCTTTGTATGAGGATAACTATTTTTGCCTTCATACTCCCTATTTCAAGATGATTTTCACTCAGCACAATATTATGAATTCTATTTAACTATGCTTAAGATCTCTCATTTAGAGTTAAGTGGAAGAAGAAAATGCAAAATTGTCTTTGCAGAAGTTAAGAAGAAATTTATTGCAAGCAATCATCATTTAATACCCAGTGATGACTTTTTGAACAAGTGCTTTCTCTAAATAATAAATCAAATGAGTTGACACTAACAATAATACCTTCGAATATGAATGAGGAAAACAAGAATATTGAAACAATGGAAACATTAATATACAAACCCTTGCTATTTATGGGAAGGAATGGCTGAGGACAGTGAAAAATAGCTGCTGCTTTTATTCAGTTTTGGTGTGATCTGTCATCAGCAGTGATGACTGCTGTTATGGAAGAAGAACTAGGTGCTTCCAGCCACCAGGTACCCCCTCCCTTAAATCTCAGCCTGAAGCATTTATTCTTAAAGAGTCAGTGATGCTGTTGAGGAAGTGCTCCAGACCAGGCTGTTATCTCCACCCTACCAACAAGTGCTCACTCCCATGGCTGGGAGGACTGACAGGACACCCCCACCAGAAAGATCCTCTTTTCCTGTCTCTTTGTCCTGGGAGCCGCCCCTTGAGCTCTGCCAGCACTTCCCCCTGGCTGCACTGCAGTGGAGATTAAAATCTGCAACCTGCAGCAGATCTGTGACTGCATATGGACCCCAGGAGTGTTGTACATTATTTTGTCACTAATGCACGCCGATGAGATCACCTGGCAAGTACTGGGCCCTCAGAAGGTTTGTTTTATCTTTGCCTTCTGTCACTGAAGGGTAGTAGATCTCCTACTAAACAGTAGGTTACACTATTAACCCAAAGGGGCCACCTAAGAAACAGAGGTTGGATGCAGGTTTAGCAAACTAATTCAGGTTATGGATGTGAAGTCCACTTCTGGGGAATAAAAATAGCTGGCTCTCTCTATTGAAAGTTGATGATGGCACTTTTCAGGTGTTTGCATATTGGCACCAGGTATGTAGGACTTGGGAACTAAGCAGCACTTTGATCTAGATGTGTTTTAATAAAATGGTTATTTCTTTTGTCTGTTTTGAATTTTAAATGTATATTTAATATATTGCATTCTGGATTAACCACATAATTTAGGAAAATGGCTTTGCCTTAAAAATGCTGCTGTATAAGTAGCTGAATAAATACCATGTAGTAGGAAATGATGACTGAGTTGGCAGGTTGAAGACACGAGTTCCAAACAAAATGAACAGCAACTTCTAGATTAGCCATCAAGCTCTGAACTGGCTGAAGTACCCATTATGAACAGTGTAGCAAATTATTTTGGACCACCATGGTCCTGTAAGCCTTGAATTTCACAAAGATAACTGTTATGCCTTCTCTTAAGCATCTGGATGCCAACAAGTGCAAAGAAAATGGTAACCACTTGAATGGTAATCACAATTCACTTAAACCCATTGACTACTGTTGTGTTTGGGCTGGATTAATGCTACACCTTGAAACACTACAGAAAATGAGATAGAAAGGGACTGGAAGACAACTAATGCATAGGATTAACCTGGGTTTTCTCTGGGAGAATGGCATCACAGAGAGACTGACTTTGTGGAGGTCCCAGTGGAAGCCTGATGTGACCTCTAACTAAACCTCTGAGGCAGTCCCTTAAACATAATGCTACCCAGGCAAAAACGTGGTGGCTTTGAGAATGGGAATACAAACCCTTACATGCTGTGAACTTGGGTACTTGTTGGGCAGTAGTGAGAAACTATTCTGCAGGTAACTGCCTTGTACCTTTACATACCAACATCTCCCTTCTCCGCTCCAAGTGTGCTGCTGCAGGAAAAGGGCTGGGGGGACAGACTGGCACCCTAGGGAGCAGCAGCATCAGTGCTTCCCAGCTCTGGGGACTGACACAGACCTCTCTCTGTGGGTACTGGCAACTACTTTATTACTAACATGAAGATGGTGCAGTTTGAATTCCTGTTGTCATTTTACTGACCATATACCAGTTCCCAGTAGAGGAGCAATTTTTTTTTCTTTTTTTTTTTTTTTAAATCCACAAGTGATTTTAAGGACCCTTGAGATACTTGCACTTCACATTAATTAAATATGAAGTAGAACCACATCCTTGCTCTGCATCCAGTTTATGGGAATATGCTGTGGTTTTCTCTTTCCCTCCTGAGGGTAGTGCCTGTACAATCCCACCTATTATGGATATGTCTAAAATATAAAAAAAATTGGCTTTTGAGAAAAATGCAACATCCTACATTTCTTCAGCATCAGACAATAAGGTAAGATGCTTTAGCAGCACATTCCAACAGGCTGATGTTCCAGACCCTACAATCAAACATGAGGCTGCATCTGAAAGCAATTGTACCAGATGGCTGCATATTATGGAAGGTTCAGCGCCACTAAGAAGTTCAAGATGATAATAATAATAATTAAAGAAGGACTTCTTCATATTTTTACTCAAGGCAAAACTATGGTCTTTTTAAAGGTGATGACCACGTATTATTTATCCAGATTTCAACAGCCATTTTTGATGCTTTCTGAAAGTCAGTATACAGCAGCATGTAGCTACATCTAAAACTCTGCTTGGTGTATGTAAAGCAGCAGGAAATCTTCAGTCTGAAAGAGAGGAGGGGAAAAAAAGACAGCAATTCACCTAAGTCGAAATCTTCACTTTGGTGTATCCTATTCTTCTTCTGAGTGTGCATATATCATCATACTGAGTAACTGCTAGGGGCTGAAATGAAGAACTCTTCTAAATGTCATTCAAAATGCTGCTTTTTCAGTATGCACACAGGCACACAAATAACAGAGAAAAAATAGCATTTATGGAACATTCCCCACATCATTTCAAGGCAAATGGGACAACAATGTTGGTGAGTCCCCATAGGAAATCTGCTAAGGAGGCCTGACACAGCAAACAGTGAGAGGAGGGGTCACTTCTCACAGGGCAGATGTGGCTGCAGTCTCAGATGTGGACATGAGCAAGTGTGTAGAGGAGAGCGGGGTGGTGGATGGAAATGTTATCAAGTAGGCTGCATACGTGCTGTTCCATCTGGGAAACAGAAGGCATTGGCAACATGATTTCCAAATCCTACTATGTACCTCTGAGGGCAAACACATTTTGTTGAAGACTTTGAAAACTTGCAGAGGATGGATTTCAGTCTGTGGGTAGTTCCTTCAGTGGCAGGGGAATGAGTATTATCAGTCTCTACTGTTCAAAAGCACTCTGTCACAATATTCAGAAGGAATTTAGAAAGTAAATTAAGAAAAAATGACACACACTTAATGTTCTGAGATTTACTTTAGTGTTTAAAACTGTAGCAAATGCACTTTCTGTAATGCCTTCAGCCAACTGCAGCTATTTATCTTACAGATGTGTCTCACAAGATATGCTTCTTGTAGCCAGTTTGCATATTTGCCACTACTTTACCCTGAAGCATGTTTTAGGAGAAATGTCAATGCTGAAGTGATAAAAAAACTCACTGAGGGGCAAAGAACTATGAAAATAACTTCATCAGAAAAGCATGGAATGAGTATTTTAGGCTCTTTTCCAATACACCTGCTGTAAAAATCACAGAATACAATTCAGATAATGTCATTCAGTTCCCTCTGAAATTCTGAACAACCATTCTTCCCTCCATCACCCCAACTGAAGTCACCACACAACCCACCAACCACCTCCACACAGGGATGCCTAACAAACTGGAAGTTCATCTTCCAATGTCCAAAGTAACAGAGCATCTATAGCTGCCTCCTAGAGATGAGCCTTTCTATATATTACCTCTCCCACTATCAGAAAGTTTGAACCACCATTAAGTTGCCTTTTGAAATTTTTCATTGGTAACAGTCTTGTTAATAGCAATAGGTAGATGCTGGGCTTATGAAGGAGGGGAAAAGTTAAATTATTACAGTGTAAGGCTAAGGAAAGGGGCAATATCAGCCACTTAAGTAATATTTACCTGTGATAAAATCAGGCTTATTGTAGTCATAAACTGAACTATAAGAACGGATCCCAAACTGTAAACCTTTAAATGATTACAGGGTAGACAACTGCAGGCAGATATGATTTAACCAGACGAGACCAGCTCCATCTGAGGACTGGCTGCTCAGATGTACATTCATGATGTATTTCAATAAAAGGAGCTGAAGAAAGGAAGGCTAGACTTTGCCACAGGTAAATGTTTAGTAGGGGCCAAGTTATATTCCTTTGTGAAAGAATTTGGATTAACCATTTTGATTAACTCTCTGCTCCATAACACAATGTCCAACATGAAGACTCGCCTGGCACCACGTGGCACCATACTTGGACACATCCAAAGCTGAAGCTCCTAAATCTTACTTCCCTGGGAAGCCCTTGCAATCTCCAGGGGGCCATTTATGCAACCAAGCTGGTTTAGCACCACTCAGGCAGCCTGTCCTGTGTCTCCCTGAGTTTGGGTCCCTTCAGGGACAGAGACAACTGCTCACCAGGAGGGGAGGCCTTGATGAAAGCTTCCCAGGTGCTCCCATCTCTGCCACCCTGACTCTTCTTGAGGCAATGGCAAACCTTCCCTGAAGCTGAGAAGACAACTTGTGAAGATAATTTGGACACCAGGGTGTAGGAAGCAGACAGCTTTACAGAGCAGTTTCTTTTCACCTCTGTAATGATCAGAAACTAACAGCACAACTTTCTGCAAATATACGCACACATTTCCACGCTACTCCTTTCCTTGTACCTTAACATGGAGGAAAATGGAGCTTCCCAGTTGATGATTCAGCCAAAATTATTGCCAGCATTGCAGCTACCTGGTGTTTTGTTAGAACTTGCTTCCTAAGTTCATTGTTTGCCCTGAAACTTTCTTTGAAACTTTTAAGGTGTAACAGTTGCAATTCACAGTATATAAGCGATACTGACCATTTTTTGCTTTGTTGCACCAGGTGTCCAATAAGCAAAGATGCTTCTATTTGTTATAAATACGTATCATATACATATATAAGTATGCATATGTATATGTATAAATATGTATCTTGCAATAGGGTACGCTGTGAGGTAACTTAGCAATATTGATGTGTTGATGTCTTTTTACAAACAAGTATTTCAGAAAAGACTTAGCTGAACAGACTTAAATGATTATATTTAAAAATGAGAAATTATTGAAGTATGTTTACTTCACATATTTTTATGGAAAGCCTGCTTATTTAAATACTCTGCACACACTGAATTTCCCGGTTATGAAAAAATAGTGAAGAAAAATACTATTTGCTTTTAGGTAATCGGATTCTGTGGGATCTAATCCTATATCCTATTTATGGCTGTGCTCGCTATTCAAAATTAAAATGAACCTTTCATCCGTGTGTATCATAAATGGGCATTTATCAGGATTATATGATTTTGCAATCCATCTGAATATATAACCAGAATTTGTTTTCTTTCTGTTTCACTATGTAATTACCATGCAACAATAACAAAAGTGACATGTTTGAAGAACAGATAAAATGCTGTAAATTGGCCAGTAATGGTGATATTTCCTCATCTTCTGAAAAACCCATTTATTCTCTCTCTCAACAAATCAAGGCATTGTCAGCCCATACTCATCTTGTGGCCAGAGGGGCCCTACCAATTTCTAGATGTAAGTGAATACTGGAATGCAGATGAGGGCTACTAACTAAGGCTTTCAACCCAGGCAGCTGGTCTTAGCTTGCCTCAATTTCTAAATCATCCATAATGGGGCCAAGACCTCCGAAGCACTAAAAAGAGCGAGCTGACATGCTGGACAAACTGTTAATTTTTTCCTGAAGAAGCTGCTATATTGCACATCTGTCACTGCTGTGCAGACAATTACTCACGGAGTGGAAAAAAATCTGCTGCTTGTTTCTACTGTAGTTGTTAAGGGGCGTAATGGAGAAACACAAGAGTGTGAGAGCAGTGACAGGAAGGCTGCTCAGCCTTCTCCCTCCTTTTGTAAAGTTGCATTTAGAAATGAAAATGTTTGAAAGCATCCACATGGTTTGTAGTCAGAACCGCTGCAATTAAAGCCGTATCTTAAGTCATTTGGTATTCTAAAGCTGTATTACAGGTACAAGTTGCAAGAATGTTTGTACTTCAGCTACTAACTGCCCTGAAAACCTGCCTCTCTCTCTGTATTGTTGTGTTGCTTTGTAATACACGTGAGGAAGATTTTCAGACATCATCATTGCAAGATGACAAAAAAACCCCTTGCAAGACAAAAGAGAATAGACCTGCTGAAAGTGTTATTTTTGGTGTTACTTTTTTTAAGTATCTATTAAATTAACATGAAAAAACACTTAATTGTAAAACATCCACAAATTCTAGCCTGAGAAGTCCTCAAACTATCATCAGTATTTATTCTGAGTCAAGTGGGGAAAACTGTCACAGTTCCAAAGCTGGGGCAGCCAACCAGCCTGGGTTCCATCCTCGAGAGCAAGGGGAGCAGAGCATGGGACTAAATAATGGGTATTAGAACTACCCAGGTAGAGGCTCATAATAATATTCATCAAAGCTGACAACAGAATCCATAGAAATCACAACCTTCAGCCATGACAGCCTCACTGGTTATTAAACATTTAGTGTAAATTTGTATGAAATACTGACCAAAACCAAACTTACCTGTGGGATGGGTTTAATATTTCAGTGATTAAATCAGCATACAGAATGAGGAAAACATCAGAAAGTATTGTACCAAACCTTCCTGACAGCAGGAAAACCTTGGCACGTCAATCTGCTGCTGTTCTACAAGCTTCTTACCCCTGGTTTAAGCAGTTTTGTGACTCGTGTGCTGACCAAAGAAAACACCTGGCTTGAGGCTCAATTCTGCCAACCACAAACTTTGGGAAGTCTTGACTCTAAACTTCCATCAATAAAAATTTTCAATTAAAAATAACTAAATGAATTAAAAAATAAAATATTACCTTTATGGTTCTTTTTCCTTTCCTATGGCACAGGAACATCTGAGAAAATTGGGTGATGTTTTCTACATAAAACTTTGCAAGATAATAGACAAGCAGAAGCAGGGCCTTTCAGCAAAATACACAGTATTATTGGAGACTCCAACATGGGACATGATCATAAGGCCTCATCTGAGGTCAAAACCAACAAAAAAAAAATTCAAATCCATTTCTGAGGAAGATGCATTTGATATCATATTGCAGAGCACTTCAACAGTGACAAAGCATCAGTGGACAGTCCTGGAGGAGAGGTCCAGAGCTGGGGAGAACAACCGGTAGCCAAGAGTGGCAGGACAACAAACACCCTCACTCTGCTGGAAAATTAAAGAACCATCAAAGAATGCTCTTCTGCAAGGCTGCAAACCAGATGATCATCTATACTGTCTGAAAACCCCAAGGCAAAAGACAACTCTAATGTACAGCTAAAACCAAAAGTGGCAAGAGGAGATCATACCCTTGGCAGCCTGTGGCACTGTCTTGTTGGAGAGAAACAGGGATCAATTTAAAGAGTCAGGTGTATAACGTAATGTGCCTGTGCAGGAGCTTCTGTGATTCACTTGCTAGTTGATTACATATTATGAAAAACCTGCTGAATAAAATAGGATTTACCACCAGTTAAAAAAACCCCACACCAACCAACAAAGAACCAAAAAACCCCAATGCTTTCGGAACAACTTTTGATAAAAACAAAATTAGTGTGAGATTAAAACAAAACAATGTGACATTAAACTGACATCTTCAAATACAATGAAGGTTGCAAAGTTAGGCTAAAAATCAAGAGTAAGAGCATATTTCATTTATGGAAGTTAAGAGCGAGGAAAAAGTAACAGTCTGTGTCACTGCAGAACAGATTTTAATATGTACTCAGACTGGTTGTGAAAAATGGGTTAAAATGGGTGAAAAACACCACAGAACGGAAAAAAAAAATCCACATGCACCTGCAGCAGGAAATGCACGTGGCATCCGTCTGGCCACTTCAAAGGACACCACCAAGATAATGCTTCCTCTGAAAACTCCTGCTTCAAGTAATATCTGAAGTAACAATATCTGGAAACAAAAAAAAAAAGAAAAAACAACCTGATTTCTGGGGGACGGAGACATCAGTTTCCTCCACACAAAGTCAGATTTCCAGCTTTCTTTATTGTTTGTGTGGTTTAATTGCATTCATCTACCATGTATATAACCTAAAAATACATTTTGTGAATTCTGTGTTCATATCCTGGTAGCATCTTCTCTCATTAAGAATCCAAACGATCTCAACCCACAAGGGCTGCATTTGTAATACCTACAGTAACCAAAAAGAACGACTGACTTGGAGCAGCCAGGAAATTTTGGCCAACATCCCATGTAATTTTCCTTCCACCTACCTTCCCAACCCTTAGTTTTTTCTTCTCTTCATCAGTGTTTGCCATGAGAAATAGCTGCTGAACACGGCCCCACATGAAAAAAAGGAGAGCTCTTATTCACTGTGTGCTCCAGAAACTGCCTTTTATCCAGGGAAATTTCTTCAGACTATTTCTCTCTAAAGATATTTTTCAGAAACAATTAGGATCACAAAGGTAGCATATAAAGTGTCACAGAATTTTTCTATGGCTTGAAAAATAATTATCAGCTTATTTGCATTGTTAAACATTAATTAGCTATGAATGGTAATTTTTTTAAATACTGCAATACTTCAATTTCTCATTACAAAATAATTTAAGCTCTATTAATTAGTTCTAACAGTAACTCATAGTAATGGATGACACCTTAAGTGAGCCATTAAATGCATTTTACCACTGATTAGGAAGAAGACAACTAAAAAAACCTGGCTAGGTTTACATAAAGACAGAATATGAAACAACACACTACAGTTTATTGACTTTCGTATAAGCAACTCACCCCTTTTGAGAAATGTGGGCTTAGCAGAGCCAAAGGCTTTGTCACATTTCTGTGAAGTATGCAGGGTGACCATTTAACAAATGCACTAACATTTGTTCTCATAATTTTATGTAGTATAACATTCTCTGAAGACATCTACATTCACATGCATATACGTGTGTTTCCTTGTGTGGATACACAGAGGCAAATACTTCTCAACAGTAAAATGCTGGGTTTTAAAAAAGTTATTATAATTTAATTTCAATTTTTATTTATTTGCCAGGTCCAAAGACAGTGTAGGGATGTGGTTCTGGCCAGAATTCTTTAAATAGCCACTATCCCGGATGGTGACAAAATTCACCACAGGATACCTCCCTTGCCATGGCCTTGCAGCCTTCTCATCCTGGTGCAGTACGAATGATCTTGTAGCAATTCATTTGCAACAATCTCAAACCACTGCCTAAATATCTGTACTTGTAACTGATCCTGCATTCCAAATGTGAATTTTCCATAGGAACCAGGTGCTCTGCTCCATAGTGAAATGGCAGCCCATTCCCAGAACAGAAGTCCGTGCTACTGGCTATCAAACTCCATGATCTGTATCTTTGACCCAGATAGTCCAAGCCTGCAGTTATCAGGATGCTACTGACAACATGTCTCAGAAAATGGTGCTGGTCTTTTCCTATGATCACCTTTAAACCTGAAGTGATCGGCCCATCAGTCAATGTGCCCCTGGTCTACAGGGTGAGTGGTCCCAGACCACGCTGCAAAAGAGCAGCTGCAGGGGCTGTGGTGATTGAGAAGAAGCACGACTCAGACTTTTCATAGAAAAGACAACTGAGATTTTTATCTTTTGGTAACAGGTTATGTGGTTATTACTGGGACAGTGTAAGTTGCCTTAGACACTCTCCTTAACAGGGTATTTCAATAATTATAAAAGAAGTTTTGGAGCAAGAATGTGTTTTTCTGAATGCATTTTGTTGAGCTGGTTGCATACCTGGAGTCCCCAGACCTGCCCATGCTGCAGCTCCTTGGCAGGCAGCTTGGGCAGTCCTGTCTCCCCAGCCTCCTGACATGGGTCCTGGATGTTCACAAGGGAACCCAGCTATGGGAGGCTCCCTTCTCAATGTTTAACATGCAAATATCAAGTTCCAAGACAAATTGCAGGTCTGAACTCCTACACCATTTTTACATAAAGCTTCATCATGGAAAATTGCAGGTAGATATAATGTAGAGGTTGAAAGTTGAGAGGATTCTCTAGATGGTGAATTCTCTGTTCCAACATTTCTGCAAGTGGCACCATTCCTGCCTGGACTTCTTGTTTTACTGACTCCCTGGCCAAGAGCTGCTATTTAGCAGCTCACTTATCTTTGCAGTTAACAGGTAGAAATTGCCTAAACTAATTTAATAAGAACTGTAATTCACTAGCATTCTTATGTTCACTGCCAAAAATAAATGAACTTTCACACTACAGATAGTGTAAAGGTAACCTGGGAATTGTGCTTCTTATCATTTACATTACATTAAGAAAACTCTTGAAACTATTATTGGTTCACTCTCACTGTATCTGATTTCAGATATATAATATCTGAAATGATAATGAAATATCTGATAAATGATAATATGGCCACAGCGTATGAATACCATGGTACACAAAAAAGAACTCTGTAACAGATTATGAAATTGTTCTCTGAGATAGTGGAAACACCTGAGTTTAACCCAAATGAACATACTGACTATCACTGGAATTAATGTTCAAGAAATATTTACATCTTGTATTAGCTATACTTACATATGCATGGTTTATGTTGTAGATCATATCTACTAGTACCTGAAATGAGGGTCAGCATTACATACACTAAAAATCTGGCAATTTGCAATATTTTAGATAAATATTCCATGTTTTTAAAAAATGGCAGGACATCTAGACACCCAAGATAGCCTGGAAAATTTTGAAGTATAAGACAACATATGTGCAATTTAAACTTAATTCCTAAGACTTGAATCCAAAAGTAGAGAATTAAAAATTTGCATACTCATAAATGCAACTGAAGAAATTCTTGTGCCCTCCACCACAATATTCTGTAAGAAAATAGCCAGCTTTGTCCAAGAGAGAAACCAGTGGGAGTGTGGTGAACAGCAGTGAGGGTCTTCACAGAAATCAAGGAGCTAAATGCAGAAACATTTTATGGGAGGAAAAACCACAACCCAAAAGTCCTGATTCTTCAAAGAATCTCCTTGCACCCTTTAAATCTACCTTATATGATAATGCATTGAAACATCACTACAGGCAACTTCTAAGAAAGTTAAATGAAAAAGACTCACACCTTATTAAAGCAGAGAACAAAACTCCTGGGAATGAACAACCAGGGATCAGTCTGAGTTCCAGCACCAACACTAAGAGATACTTCAGATGATGGAGGAAGTTTGAGAATGTAAAATGCAGAAAAAGCTGATAAAGCTGACCCACTGAGAAAGTTTGAAGGAGTCAAGTGTTAGATGCAGAAGTTTAACTTACCTCATGTACTAAATTGGCAGTATCCTTCAAATGTATGTCAAAATGTTGAGTCTGTTTTGCCAAAAACTTTGACTCAGTACCTTGTGACACAGCTTCCTGTGTCATGTGTTTCTTAATTGCTTATAATAGTAGTTTTAAGCAAACTAAATTACTTATTTTTTATTGTCTCACATGACACCTTTGTTTTTGTACACTGGAGAAAATATTATTTGGGATACTCATTTTCCTTTACTATAGTTCCACATGTTTTCCCTTGCTCATCAGCCTGCACATTTGAGATTTCTCACTGTATCACAGCCTCAGAAGTGATTTTGATCCCTTCCATTGTTTACAATCTGTACGTTTTAACTGTAACCTTTTTGAATTTAAATATTTTGCATTTTTTTCTTCTCCTTTTTCTTCTCCTTTTTCTTCTTGCTTTACTGGAATGAAAGACTGCTTAAAATATAGTCAAATACCTGGTAGTGACAGCCTGATGGTGTTGACTGTGGCCCAGACAGGGCTGGTGTGAGTAGCAAATTGTTATATTGAGCTGTGCAGAATGGAAATTTCATCATGACATGGACCCTGCACTGCTGGGAGGGATTGTATTTGGTACTGAAAGGAGAGACAGAAGCCAACCTGTATGTCACAGCAGCCAAACAGGTGCTCCAGAGAAACTTAAAAGCTGAAGCAGCAGGTTCCAGCAAAGGTGCAGCTGACTCCAGGGGTCTATAGGAACTCTGATGGCATGGAAAATTTAGGACTTGTATCTTTTATGGGGAAGGAATGTAAGACCCCAGTCTGCAAATCCTTGAACATATCCTTATTTTTAGATCTATGTAGTATTTCAAATCTTGAAGTCATCTGAGATATTTCTGTGCAGAAAGCATTACTTATCTTCCAGTCTTCATCAGCTTGGGGACACAAGAAAGAGAGGGGCCAAGAGCCTGCCCAGGATAAAGAAATTTGAAGTTTCCAATGTCAAAATCTCTTAAACCAACTGACAAGGGCAACAATAGGGCATTCAGAAAAGTGGCCTAGGGAGGTACTTAAAACAACTTCATGAGATGTGCAGAAATGATAGAAAATCTTCAGTGATGCCACTCTTAGCACATACAGGAGATTACACTTCAAGAGAGAAAACATTTTGTATAATCACTTAAAACATAGAGGGCTACAGTTTTTCAGAAAAATAGACAAACTCTAGCAAGGAAAGACAATGCCAAGAACAAGGTATAAATAAACTCAGCATATTTATGATAAAATATCCTGAAAGATAATATAATTTTAATAAGCTTATACATTTAATCAGTGTAAATATACTTCAAGAAAGCATACATTTCTCAGACTAATGACTTATATTCAGTTTCAGAAGTCAGATTCCCCAGTACTTAAATTCATTATAGCCATATGCCATGACCAGTCAGGCCAAAATCATAATTTTCTATAGATGGAATACCTGATATTAATTCAAACCTCTTCTCATAGCTGTTAGTAACCATGGTTCGTAGGGATACAAGAGATCAGGTTTATGGAATCTCAGTGATTTTCAACCTTTTACTTAAAGACTGAATATTGAAATACAAGCAATATACCATCATGGTCAAAATATTGCCAATATTTGTTTTGTTGCAGGACAAGAGAAGAGAACCACAGGAAGTCCAAATGATTCCACTAGAGTTACCTACAACCAGTTAATCATGAAACTTTTGCTCCTTTGCAAAGTTTTCTAAAATAACTTGGAAAACTTTATAATAACTTAAAAAAAATTACTCAACTTTAACCACACTTACATTAAATGCTTGTTGTTTTAGTGGACAAACTCTCATATAGCTTAGCAGACAGCACATACAGCCTATATCAAGCTACTTGGATAAAGTTTTTACTTTTTTTTTTCTTTTTTTCATCAAAAGCCCCACATGAAACAAGCAGAACATCTGTCTTGGAACTGCTGCTCCTCTAAGACCTTTTCTGTTACAGAGACATCATTAAAATATTAATAAATCCCAGTTTTAAATACCGTACCTGTAATAAAACTCCACTTGACCAGAATAAAACTTTTTCCAGGGAGAATTCAAAGCAAAAACATTTAACAATCTTTATAAATGCCATTTTCTGTTTTAACATTTTACATTAACTTCACAGCTGGACTAAAGGTCCATAAAGAAATCATTCAAATTTTGTTTTTTTCAAACTGGACACATACACTACCCTTATGTATAGGACCCTACTGTGGGTAATCTGGTTTGGTAATTGGTGTGTGCTACCTATGCCAGTGCTCCTGAAAACCTTGCTAGGGATGGACATCTAACTGCAAACCTCTTGATTTTAGAGTAAGAGGGAGAGGATTCCCATTTCTGAAATGCCTTTACTGAAATATCCCTGGGAGCGTGGGTACAGCGAAAATAAAACAAAGGTTGTCCGAGTTCTTCTTGGAGAAACAGCTTTGGAGAACTCTTTGAAGAGAAGGTGCAAGGTCCTATCACAGTTATCAAAGTACAGATATGCTTGAAGACTGAAAAGAACCTGTGTTTAAATGTCTTAAGAAGAATATGATAACAGAAGTACTGCAGACATCTTAAACGAGGTGTTTCCTGATGTTGTGGTGTTGCCTTTTAGCTGGACGATTACAACCTAGAAAAAAAAGTGCTACTAAAAAGGTAAATACAGGGTAGTATAATAGTTTTAGCATATGTATCTGACTGGTACAAGATATTAGCAACCTTAATTATATCTTCAGAAACAGCATGTTTTTGTACTCACCTGTGCACTAGCAATGTCAGTGAAACGAGCAGTTTAAAGAAAAGAACATTCAAAAGCCATGAATAACAGAGTCTATTTTAATTTTATTTCATCTCATCTCGCATTTTGTGTTGTTAAAGCAAAGCATTCTATACATATTATTTAGCTATTTACTGCCATTCTACACCCATTATTGACCTAACTGCAGAAAGACAAATGCAGGGACAAACTTGTTAAAATGAACATATTGATAATTTTTCTCTGACTTCCACAAATATGCATTTAAAATTAGATACTGCTTATGGGTTCCTCTTATTAACAGTTAATAGCTCAATTCACAAAACCTGAAGACACTATGGAACACAGCAAAATGTAATGCTGATAATACTTAATGTCTCTTCACTAAACATTGTGCAAAGGAAGAATATGATGGCAACAGCTGAGCTACTGATTAATCAAACACTTAAATGGAAAGAATCTGGCAAGTGATTAACAGTAACTTTTAGATACAAGAGAATCCCATATTTATTTATGTAAGGAAAAAATAAATTAAACCCAAAAGTATTTAAAATAATCTGAGCTGGCTTTATAGAAGGTATCATGGTATGATTGTAAGTTTGGTATGGGGAAGACCTAAAGAAAAAATAAATATCAAAGTACTCTGACTTTTTTCAAAGCCTACTAACATTGCAACAACTTAAAGAAAAAAAAAGTACAGCATATTTTTATTTTGTTAACATTAGTTTTAGCTGTACAAATCAACACTACTGGAATATCTTTAAAACCACTCCTGTGAGATGTGAAAAAAATGAAATGTAATGATAGTGTGAGACAGAATGGGAATTTTACTGCAGCATAAAAATACTTCAAAACACAACATAAAAATATTTTAATAAACCACTTTGTTCTACAGCTTCTAACAAATAAAGCTGATGGTCAGCTGTGGCATCGATGGTAATAACTGCTGGAAAAAAGATGAAGTCTCTATATCAAAATCAGTTTTACTAGCCTTACTATTTAGTAGCTTCTCATTAATATGTTGATTTAAAAGGAAAAGTTGTAAGATTTCCAGTCAGAATAAACAGTTCTTCAATTATGATTGTTCACTAGGTTGGCTGCTTCATGGTATCTATATGGATAAAGAACTGAACGGGCTCTTGTTTGAGGTTTTCCCTCAACATATATCAATTATTTCCCCCCTTAACTTTTTAAAATAGGAAATATTTTCAAGTATAGAAACAACAGATTTTTCAAGAAAGAATTAATATTCCTTTACAATTTTGCAAATACAGCTGGAACAATCAGAATTTAAGAATTCACTTTCTCAATACATATGTTGAAAATTATTTTAAGGAAATTTTGATCGTGGTGGACAATACAAATTCACCTGCCCTCAGCAGTGTATTGCACTGAAGGAATGAAAACATGCCACATAAGCTCATTATTGTAAGTACACTTACACAAGTGGGCACCTCTGCAAGCTGCAGAATTCCAGGCTCTCTGCCCTGTGCAATTACGTGGCCCTGAAATTCTTTGGATATGGAATGTCTTCAATTCAGATCAGTTGTGCAAGATATATGGAAGTTTCAAACTCGCATTATGTTATGCCCCAAAACCTTCCAATAAAAAGTGTATGTGTTAATTATAAATCCCAAGTCTGTTTAAAATTTCCTATAACTTCAAAAAGCAAAATCATACAATCATATCAAGTATTTAAACAACAATGAACAGTTCCCCTGGAACGAGTTCATTCAGCTTTCATTAAAAACAGCATTAGGTACTGATCCTTTACCCTACACTATGTGCATGGTGAAACAATGTTCCCAAACCAACAGTACTCAAAGTGGAGAGCACAAATATTTCTTATAAGCAAATTAAATGCTATAGTGCTGCTATTTGTTCTTTTCCTAGTATTATTTCTCAAGAATAAGGGGTGAAGTTTTGAAAAAAAAAAAAAAAAAAGTAATAAAACCACTTCTTAAAATTCACTGTATTTCAGCCACATAAAGAAAGCTGTGCTTTTTTTATTCTAGTAAAATATCCTTGCAAGCATTTGGAAACAAGTGTTTTTCTCTGCAGTTTGAGAGCAGAGGAAGGCAGATTGTCTTGAAAAAAAAAGACTGAAGAATCAAATCCTGTTCCCTTGGCAGTCAGAGTAAATATTCCCAGCTACCACAGGGGTGGTGAGGGGCAGGATTTGATGCTTAGTCCATCTGAACAACAGCTTCCTTCAGCCCTATCATTTCATTTTAAAATGGAATTTGTTTTATACTGCAGACCAATAAGTACCCTAGGAGCTTGATTGGTTGGTGCTTAATGAAATTGCTTCTGCTGACATTAGATACATCAGGATACTGATTAAAACACTTAATGATCCCTCTTGATTTTAAATTGCCAGCTTACATTTGCGAGATGCCATCAAAGTATCTTTTCCCTTCCTTTCCTCCACCCTAATCCTGCTTCTCCTTGCCCTTTTTCTGTTCATGATCCTTTAAAGTTCTGGCTCATTGGCATGATCACAAACCAAATGATAACACAGTGTTGAACACCGCATTGTTTAAAATATGCCAAAACCCAGAATATTAACACTTTAAAGTCACCTTTAAAATTTAATACAATTTCCTGGTTCAAAGCTCAAGCTGTTCTTAAATACGGAAACACTGAGGATTATTAATAAAAAGGGAAATCCGAAGCCAAAAAAACTTAAAATTTTAAAAGTATTTGCTGAGAAAAGATAATCTTGTAAACGTAAAAACAAGTATAAAAGCTTTGCTTTTGAATTTGAATGTGGAATGTGATATATTGCCAGATAATGGTGTTGGAATGACACCCCTAAAACAACAAAGAAGTTTTTCATGGTCTGATACAAAATTGCACACCATATCACCTTCCATTGGGGAATGTGTAAATCTTGTGGGCAAAACATCAGCTTAACACCAAATAATGTTAAAGACCAGAAATACCAGGTTTGGAAATTTGTGTGAAAAGGGATGAAACAGTAACTGTAGAAACTCAATTTTTCTTGACAAATCTTATCAAGACGTTTGAGATGAACTTATACTTACCAAAAAAAAAAAAAAAAAAAAAAAAATCTGCTTATATATTAGAACCTGCTATGTCGGAAGCTTCTATGAAAAAAAGTGAATATACTGAATTTTATGTTTAATACAAACTTTAAGAACACAGAAAATAAAAAAGTAGAAGTTTTTGTACATTTTAGCACCATTATGAAGTTAGATTGAAACGCCAGTTCTGTCACTGTGGCTGTACCTTGCAGCTGGTGTGGCTAATGTGAAGCACACGGACTTCAGAGATCTTTGAGAGAAGAGTAACTGGGTTTTCCGACCACAAGAAATAACAACAGTTTGCAATTTTTCTTTTTTCTTTTTTTTTGGGTCTTTTTTAAAAATTAATTTTGAACTTTACTTTTACCACGCAGCCAGAGTGCATTTCTGTCAGCTAAATCCAAGTCCAAGTCCTTTTGGTCTCTGGAGGGCTCGTATTGGCTCTGCTATCCCTTTGCCTTCTGGTCCAAGGCCTGTGCCCGGGGTCCAGCCCATACTCTGAAGCATTCTGTTTCCAATGTTGCTTTCTGGGATTGGTTGCGTGTTTTCACCTACAAACCCTGAGATTAAAGAAACACACAGCATTAATCAGCACTGCCTGCCATGTGGAGAAGAGCAGGATAATCTCCCTTAAAGCTTTAAACCTTCTTATTCCCCTAATTCATCTAATAGGTTGCTAGAACAGACTATCTTTGCACATGTTGACCTCCTGACTGCATATGATTCTAAATAACACCTTCTTAACACTTTGCTTTCTTTTGAGTGTTTTTAAAGACTCAGTTTTTAAAAACGACAAATATTGTCACAGATCTTTTATATTCCAATACAACAGATTTTGCAGCAGTCTCAAAGAACACACATCACACCTGTACAAGTCTACCAATACCTTGGCAAGATTACATTTCTTTTGTCCATTGATTTTTGTCCATGATTACATTTCTTGTGTCTTTATACACTTACTAACCTGAGGCACATCGTAGTATCACAACCATCATTCCATTCTTAGTGATATTTACCAATACCCAAGATCTTTTTCAACAAAACACAATAACTTCTCATTAAGCAATCACAACTGCTACTGAAACAGTGCAGATAAGCAACCACAATTCTAAAAATCAGCTCTTTTTTCACTTGGTTTCTCTTTTACTGAATGTTAGAGGTTTGATACATCCAAGTTTACTTCTGGTACTTTCAATGCTATTAAGCATTGTTGGCACTTTTCTCTCTGTACCACAGAGAACTCTCAGAATATCTGCACACATACTGCAGAAAAGATCATCAATCAGGTTAGCAAGTGTTAGCATTACACTTCTTGTTTTAATAGAAGCTTTTTTTCTTTTTTTTTCATGACTACATAAAGAAAGCCAGCAAGCAAACAAAAGAAAAAAGAAAACCAAGTAACAAAACTGGTTTTACCCCTGAACCAAAATCCTCAAGCTAGAGTTTGGAGATGATGCAAGGATAAGTCTTCCCATGTACAGCTAGGGATACAAATGATATTTATTGCAAGAATCTAGAGTAAAACTTACCAAGTTACCTCATACAAACTGTTAAAAAGTGCTGAAGTTTTTGAGGTAACACGAAGATCTGCACATAGGAAGCTAGATTCTGTTTTCATCTTTGCTGAACATCTCCCTTGCCTCTGACAACAGCACAAAAAGAATCCCACCACGTGCCCAGCTTTAGGCATTATCTGTTTAGATCTCTATGTATTTATTCTGGCTTAATACTTTGAAAAATACTGTAGGAGAAGACTACGATTTTGTGTTTTTGGAGACTGTAATGTCTTTAATCAAGAATTTACCACTGAAGAGCAGCTGGCTCATCATCACACTAACTCGGTAGACAAGAACTCAAGAAAAGTTGAACTTCTGAAAAGCCTCAGTTAGCACAAACAAAAAAGACAAAACCCCACAGTGGAAACTGCATACACAGACAGAAACTCAAAATGAAAAGTTCACATTAAAAATCTCATGGTGATTGTGATGAAGAATTCACAACACTCCAGCATTATCCATCGTAGATCTGCTCATGCTCAGTAAAATGCTGGCTACATAAAAGGTAGACAGCTTCCCCACATCTCAGTTCCTGAGTCAAAGAAAAAGGGAAATGCACTGAGAGAAGGAATCCTTTAATACTGGTTTGAAGCTATGCTTAATGCTAGGCTTAAAACAAAGGCTTTCAAGTGAGCAGTCTCCAGTCCCCGAGAGGCTTCCTCTTGAACTGACCAGCACAAAATTCAATGTCCAAGACTTCCTTTCTTTTCAGGCCCCCACAGGCAGAACCAATTTTCATACAGACAAGTCCCTGACACTGTCTGGCATACACAACACAGGCTTTGCAACCTTCCTGGTTAACCTCACAAGTAAAATTCCAACAGTGTTTTGGTCCACTTTTAACAGCAAGGGATGGTAAGAAATGAAGCATCGTTCCAATGAATATCTGAAACAATTAAGGGGGAAACCTAAAAAAAAAAAGAAAGATCCAAGAGATCCACCAAGTAGGAAGGAGCAAGGGTAAGAGTATATTTTGACATCTAAGATTTTGAAATATTAAAACATTCACAGAGATGCTTAGGCAAAGACACTAATGCTGTTGGAGAAGTATGCAAGGCATAGCCTGAGACAGCATAACCAGCTTTTTTTTAGTCTTCTTCTGGGAGAAAACCCACAGACTTTGTCCTGTAACACACGGCCTAACACAGCCTTTCTACATGAATTTCAATTGTCAAGAGTCAGAGTAACCTCACAAAAAAGATATGAAAGAATACACTATAAACTGATGTGTTATTTAAAAACCTGGTGTTTCTATTTTTTATATTTTTTTGTAGTTCAGTGGTTATTTTTCTGTGACTGATGGTACAATTAATAATTTTTGGTTTTGAAGACATGTAAGAAGTTTTAGAATATATACACTTCTAGAATACATACTAATAACTATTTTTACCTCCACTATACTGACTTTTTAATCTCCTGTTAGAAGATTGAAATCTCTCCTGAAGATTTCTGTTTTATTCTTATGTCAGCAGATTTAAAAACCAAACCAAACCAAACCAGAACAAAACAAAACAGAACAACATAGACTGTCTAGAGGATAATGTGTTTGGAGGCTTTGTATTGCAGCAAGCATAAGGCAAGACAAAAAGCCCACCCAACTTGACTACATTACTAATTGACTAATTACTCCTTGCAAATGAGGTGAATATGGATAGCTTTTATTTTAATTGGGAAAAACATTTACTCTTTGCAGGACATTCTTTTGAAGGATAGTCAGTTTTTATATAAATACTATCTATATCTCTTTAATATTCCTGCAATTTTTATCCAATTTATCTGTAATGCAAAACCATTTACTTGAAAGGAAGAATATGGATTATGTTGTTGCTCTCTTCTTCCATTCCATGACCAATCAGCAATTGAGGAAAAAAAAAAAATCTGCATTGCTGATTGACTGCATGATGGGAGAAAGCTCTTAAAAACCATGCCACAATGTGTGCTATTCCCCTGACCCCCATTCCTGTGCTGTGGGCTTTTATTTCCTAATTAAAAGCAGTAATTGTCCTTGCAATATTAATCTTCAAGTTCAGTTTTAAATTCATGCCTATGGCACTTCTTGGACTAGCCAGTAGGGCCAGTTAGAGAGAATGGTCCAAGCACATTGGCCTTGAAAATGGCTGTGCTACCTCTGGGATGTGTTCAGTCCTGACCCACCCAGGAGCAAGAGCAAAATCAACCCAATGTGCCATCCCATAGAAAATAACATGCAAAATCAGATTAAAAAAAAAAAAAAAAAGGAAAAAAAAACCAAAACAAAAAAAGCAAAAAACCCCAAAACAAACAGGGGTAGATTTTGCTTAATTTATTCCTGTATGAGGTTTTGTGGGGTTCTAGGTGTCATGAGAAAGTCTCTGTACTAATAATTCACAGGAATCTCTTATGCAGAGCCTTTTATTTCTGCAGACTGAAAATGTAACAGCAGGGTTCCTGATCTACCAGGTGAGTAGTGTGTATGTAGAAGTGGCTGGCATTACACAAGTGAGGATGAAACACTGAGGGACAGTAACTTCCTTGAAAAAACAGCACTGTAAAATACCCTCACTTAACTTCCTTCTCTACTGCTACCTGAAATTAATAAAAAACAAGTCCAATTTTTAAATCTTTGTGTGTACAAATAGGTCTACACATATTATGCCTATGACCTTACACATATACAGAATACAAGAACTGTGAATAGAAAAGAGGCAAAACTGGGAAGGAGGAAAACAAAAATCTCAACACATTTGTTTAATTCTGGTATGATATTTATGATGGCATCAAAGGCAGGTTTCAAGGAAAAACAAAGGTATGCAATTTTTTCTTAACAGCTGTTGAGACAGGTATGTCCTGGTTAAACAGTGCACTAGCATTCAGTGCCATACCCTTGATTTTACAGTGATAGCCATGAATTAATTTAATTCCATCTGTAAGCTAAAATCAGATCAGAGGTCTAATGCTGCTGCAGGCTCCACATCTGTTTAATCATTTTTGGATACAACAGCTTGCAAAAGTTCAGATTTTAAATTTGCTTCATATTTAAGAAACCATGTTACACCAGTGTACAACATCTTCAGCAGGAAGCACATAAGCCAATGCATGATTTTAATCTGACAGGTGCATTTTATTTGCTTAATGTTTCTGAACAAATTAAAAGCTCACCAATTTAGTTACCATTTACTATAGAATAATAAAGGAACTGTGTCTCTATAAAGCACTACTGTGACTATATTTATTTATAAGGTCCAAATGCTGGAAAAGACTAACATCAAACATGTTTAGTTTATACTGAGGTGAATAAAATCAGAATACATCTAGATTCAGTCACTTAAATAACCCTTATTTAAAAAAATGGTGGTGTAGTGTTTTTGTTTGGTTGGTTATTTTTTCTTTGGATCTGTGGTGGTTTTTTTTTTTCCTTCCCTCAGTTTTAAGAAACAAATGAGGGTATATTGAAGTAATTTCATCTCTGGCCACCAAACTATTTTTGATGTTAAGAAAAAGGATTTTTAAGCAGTTCTGAGAAAATGACACTGTACATAAATATAGTCTTGGCCTTTCATCTTTCTTTTATATGATTAAGACTTGGGAGCAGAACAGCAGTGCCTTCGCAGAGCATATCACAACCATTATTTCCTCTTCTATCACTCCCAGCAGCCTTAAATCCTTTAAATCCTTTCCTAGAAGGATCTCTTTTTGCTTGGGTAATTTTTGCAATACATGGCCTGCTAACCCTTACCCCCTACCCAGGATCTCACTTATGTCTATCACAGCAGAATCAGTCTTCCTACCTCAAATCTTCCAAGGAGCATTGAGGATGGTAATTCACTTGCGTAATTGGCTCAAGAGATGAAAATCTTGTATCTGCCTCTCTTAGCCACTAATCTATCCAGCTGACTGCAAGCCTAATTGGCAGCTTGTTTAGTAATTTGGCTCCTAAAGTGTTGTATTGATATTGGATAAACAGCCAATGGAAGGAAAAACGATACATGCTGCTTCACTTTAAAAGCTAGTGCACATTCCCCCTCTTTTTCTGAAAGCTTTTAATATTCTCCCTGTTATTTTTCTTCTCTGACTCCTCAGCAGACAGATGAGCTCAAAACAGCAGGGACTGATCCTGGTGCATAAGATAATTTTGGAATGTAATCAGAATAACACATTGCTGTAATGCATCTTTTTATGCCAGCTCTCTCTAACCAGCAAAATGGGAATCAGACTGCCTGGATGTTTATATTCTTAAAACTGTTTTGGATAATTGTGCAGTCTGCATCATGAGCGTAGCCGACAGCAGGGCTGTGATTTTTAAAATCAGTACCTGCAGTGGCTTTCAAAATTCAGTATACTATGGCTATAGTGTAAAAAAATGAAACCAAAACAAAAACTAATTATGAAAATGCCATATTATTTAGCTAAATATTTGAAATTGCATTTTTATATCAGGCTTCTATATAGCCCTCACACCAGGCTAGGACTGTGTCTAAAGAATAACCTTAGAAGATAGTTCAGACGAGTCTGCTTGAATTATATTTTATTCTATCTAGCAGAGAGATAAAAATAGCAGAGGACAGAGCCATAACTGGAGATGCTGGAGACCTCTATATTTACCCTGCATCTGTAACACAATTTTTTAATGTCTGCACTGCCATATTTGAATTCCTACTGCCCCAGTGCAAGGGGTATCCAAGGAATTGTTACTCAGCTGTGGCATGGGTAAAAGCATTCTTTCTTGCAGCACAGTCCCTATCTTAAACATAATCCACGCCCTGAAGAAAACTGAGACAACAACCTGTAGGTTCACCTGGTCATCCATTAGCACAGATCACTAGGAACTGGATTTGCAAGTGCTATTCTCCCATGCTTTAGTAGTCTACACTGTGTGTAGAGTGTAACTTCTCTTCCATTCAGTATTCACTGCCGCTGAAATTAGTTATAAAGAGCTGGAACTATTAGATTCCCATTTATCCCTCTGTAATGGGAATCACATGAACACCTAAAGCTGTCCATTCATTTGGGTCCAAAGGGGGTCAGTTCATGCCTTGTCAATGCTGACAAAGACAGTCACAGGACGACGCTTTGGAAGAAGTGTCCTTACTGAGGAACATTCCAGAGTTCTACTCAAACCCCTCAAAACTTGACAGAATTGTTCCCTTTTGATAAGCATTCCCTGACTTTTACAGAAAGATCTGTAACCTTACACTGAAACGCATGGTGAAAGGATTTAAATCACAACACTCTCAAAAATGGACTGTGTTGTTAATTTCAGCAAAAACATTGAGGATTATGAGGATAATGTAAGGACTATGCTCTATCTTCCCCTAACCCAAGTTGGGATGGATTGCCAGGACACTGAAGTTCCACTTCTTTTGCTTATTCTGTGTTTTTTGTGACTGCAGTATTATAGTTGATCAAATTACTTTAATTTAAAAATGAATATTAAGTCATTAAACTTGGCAAATACATCTACATACTGTTTACTATGGGTTAAATAACCATTTGCCTATTTAATTACACAAACAATGCTCAGTGCTATGTAATGAAGAACATTAATATTAGAACATAAATCCTAGTAATTACATTAGTACTTGCAGTCTCAATGCATAGGTTGAATGGTAAATTTCACTAATGGTAAAGAAAAAATAATTGAAAATTTCCTCTCTATGCAGTGGAAATCAAAAGCAAAAGTTCTGTTTTTGAAATCCAGAGTATAACAGGTTCAGAGACTTTTCCTCTGATGGCAAAAATTTTATAGGAAGACAGAAAGTACAAATCCAACCTTGCCTGCACTGGAAACCTGATCAATGAATTGATATTTTCACTCCTTATTAAAAAAGTAAATTACATGCAAAAATACCTTTATGAGAAGTGATTTCTTTGGACAGTCTATATAGCAGGGCCTATATGCATCAGCGCTCTCTGTTTCCACGGGAGAAAGAAAAACTCATCACCATCACCTGAGGGAGTGTTGTGGCGAGATGGGTTAAGAAGTTAGATGGACTGGGAAAAAAGTGAATATATTTCCCCTTGCATATTTTAACTCCCAAAGCTTCTCCAGTAAGAGAAGTCCTTCGGTATTACCAACCTAGAGAAGACTCGCAGAAATATAAGGGAATTTTTATTGGCTGAGTTCTCGGAAGACTACATGATGTACCTCTATGCATCTGAAAAAGTGACAGTTCTAACAAACTACAGTTAAAATGCAGGTGACTCCTCTGCAGAATCCCAAAAAGAATCATGGACTCATTCAATAGCCATCTGGACTCTCTTCTCTCAAGGAGAGACCCCCATTTGGGTAACCACCCTGATAAATGGGGACCTATTCTTGCAAGAGCAGCCTCTCCTTTAGTGGCCATCCCGATAAGCTGAACACTGCACTTGCAAGGGGAGCTCTGTCTGATGGCCACCCTGGCAGGCAGGGCACTGTCCTTATTCCATAAGAGACAGGGGCAGGGAAGCTGTGCCCTGCAGAGGCAGAGTGACATCTTGTGTGTGCCCCGGGTAAAGCCACTGGAGAGGGCACATGCACAGAAATAAGGGTTATTGATGTGTCATCCCATCTGGAGGGGTCCAAGTGAACACCTGGCTGTGCAAGATATGTCAAAGGCCTCTGCAAAAAGGTGGGGTCAGGCAGCATAAAAGAGGTACACTCGAAATGCTGGATGCGCTCCCACCATCCAAGGACCACAACTCCCTACCAAGATCATTGCTGGATCAAGGGTAGAATCATAGAATCATAGAATTAGCCGGGTTGGAAGGGACCTCAGAGATCATCTAGTCCAACCCTTGACCCACTGGAGCAGTTGCTAGACCATGGCACTGAGTGCCACATCCAGTCTTTTTTTAAATGTCTCCAGGGACGGAGAATTCACCACCTCACCGGGCAGTCCATTCCATAGCCTAATCACCCTCTCCGTGAAGAAATTCTTTCTAATATCTAACCTAAACCTCCCCTGGCACAACTTAAGACTGTGTCCTCTTGTCTTGTTGAAGGTCGTCTGTGAAAAGAGTCCAGTTCCCACCTCGCTACACCCTCCTTTCAGGTAGTTGTAGACAGCAATGAGGTCTCCCCTGAGCCTCCTCTTCTTCAGGCTGAACAGCCCCAGCTCTCTCAGCCTCTCCTCATAGGGCCTGTGCTCGAGTCCCTTCACCAGCCTAGTTGCCCTCCTTTGGACCTGTTCCAGGACCTCTACATCCTTCTTAAACTGAGGGGCCCAGAACTGGACACAGTACTCGAGGTGTGGCCTAACCAGCGCTGAGTACAGGGGCAGAATCACCTCCCTGGACCTGCTGGTGACGCTGTTTCTGATACAGGCCAGGATGCCATTGGCCTTCTTAGCCGCCTGGGCACACTGCTGGCTCATGTTCAGTTTCTTGTCGATGCAGACTCCCAGGTCCCTTTCCGCCTGGCTGCTCTCCAGCCACTCTGTCCCCAGCCTGTAGCGCTGCATGGGGTTGTTGTGGCCAAAGTGCAGGACCCGGCACTTGGCCTTGTTGAACCTCATCCCGTTGGAATCGGCCCAGCTCTCTAGTCTGTCCAAGTCCCTCTGCAGAGCCCTCCTGCCTTCGAGTTGGTCCACACTTCCTCCCAGCTTGGTGTCATCTGCGAATTTGCTGATGATGGACTCAATCCCTTCGTCTAAGTCGTCGATAAAGATATTAAACAGAACTGGGCCCAACACTGATCCCTGGGGGACACCACTAGGGACCGGCCGCCAACTGGATGCAGCCCCGTTCACCACCACTCTCTGGGCCCGGCCCTCCAGCCAGTTCCTAACCCAGCACAGGGTGCTCCTGTCCAAGCTGTGGGCTGACAGCTTTTTCAGGAGACGGTGTCAAAGGCTTTGCTGAAATCCAGGTAGACCACATCCACCGCCTTCCCCTCATCCACCAGACGGGTCACCTGATCATAAAAGGAGATCAGGTTGGTCAGACAGGACCTGCCCTCCCTAAACCCGTGCTGGCTGGGTCTGATCCCTTGCCCATCCTGCAGGTGCTGTGTGATTGCACTGAGGATGATCTGTTCCATGACCCTGCCAGGCACTGAGGTCAGGCTGACGGGCCTGTAGTTTCCCGGGTCCTCCTTCTGGCCCTTTTTGTGGATTGGTGTGACATTCGCCAACTTCCAATCATCTGGGATGTCCCCCGTGAGCCAGGACTGTTGGTAGATGATAGAGAGAGGCTTGGCGAGCTCTTCTGCCAGCTCCCTCATCACTCTTGGGTGGATCCCATCCGGTCCCATAGACTTGTGGGGGTCCAAGCAGCTCAAGAGGTCACTGACCGTGTCCTTCAATATTACAGGGGGGCTGTTTAGATTTTTATCACCTTCTATAGGCTCCAGAAGCCTGCTCTCAACAGGATAACCTGTCTTTCTGTTGAAAACTGAGGTAAAGAAGGTGTTAAATACCTCAGCCTTTTCCTCATCTTTGATAACTATATTCCCACCCATGTCCAGTACAGAATGAATATTTTCCTTGCCTCTTCTTTTGCTATTGATGTATCTGTAGAAGGATTTCTTATTGTCCTTCACAGAGGTAGCAAGATTCAGTTCATGTTGTGCTTTTGTCTCTCTGATTTTCTTTCTACATGACCTGACTATATTCCTAAATTCCTCTTGAGAAGTTAGCCCTTTTTTCCATAATTGATAGGCCCTCTTCTTAATCCTAATTTCTTTCAGAGTCTCCCAGTTCAGCCAGACTGGTTGCCTTCCCCACCGGCTCACCTTCCGGGACTCTGGGACAGCCTGTTCCTGTGCTTTCAGAATATGCTCTTTGAAGTATGTCCATCCCTCCTGGACCCCTCTGTTTTCAAGGGCTGTTTCCCAGGGTATACTCTGAACTAGTCTCTTGAATAGTCCAAAATCTGCTCTCCGGAAGTCCAACACAGAGGTTTTACTGACAACCCTCCTTGGATCCTTGAGTATTGAAAACTCTCTCTGCTTCCAACCTTATCACAGCACACCAGGGTAACATAGTTTCTAACTTTGTTAAATTTTACTACCCATTGCTTTGTTACATTTTTATTAGTTGTAGCCTGTTGCTTTGACAATTTCCTTAAGTTTTGCTAAATTGTAATCCATTGCTTTGAAAGCACCATCATTTCTAATTCTGCTAGTTGTAATCTCACACGCTTTATAATCTTACTTTTAAGTAAAGTTGTGTTTTTATTCAAACCTCCTGGGTAATAATCTTACTCCTGAGTACCACACAGAGAATTCCCAAATTTAATCTCACTGAATGGGTTGTTAAAAGACATTAATTAGAGAAGGAGGAGGATGGGGCCTAGCCACACCCAGGCTCCTCTCTGAAGGAGTTTAGAAAGCAAGGGGGTCCAGTCCAAATCTCTCTGGGTCAACCCCCACTCTGGGGAACCCTACCCGTGTCCACTCTGTGGGACATAACACCCACACCGTATCCACTCTGTGGGAGGTGATATTTGGTTTGTCCCCCACATCTGGGGAGCCGTGCTCACTATGTGAGATGTGACAGTGCCTCACCCACCTTGTGGGGTGTGATGCTCCTCCCTGTGGGGAACCACTTCATTATGGTACCTGCTGGAGAACACATAAGTGACCTGGAGGATGAGTTTCCCTTACCAACACCTCTCAGTTTCATAGAAAACTATTCTCAAGCATGCAACTGTCTAATGAGACATACTTTTAGAACCTGGAAAAAAAGCCTGATTTAACCTTTTTTTTGAGAAGAAATTTCTTATATATTAAGGATGCTCCCACTGGTGATATTCTCTGCTAATGTGTTTCATGGTTCTTGAAAGCGAAGTCCAAAAAATCCACTGAAACCTAGAACATCTCAAATTGGAAAGGATCATCAAGTCCCACTCCCAGTAGATGCTACCTGAATGCTTTCCATAATCATGAGGAACCTTAGGAAAGACACCTAGAATAATTTGGGGAATTCCCCATTTCAGAAGAAGAAATGATGGGTACAGTCTTCTTTTATCAACCTGAAATTTTCTTGACTTTATATTGGCTGAATGCTCAGTCTGAAGAATGTTGTCTTCTCTCTAGATCATAGAAATCCATCAGCAAATTCTCAGTATAAGCTTTGTCCTTGATTCATTGTGGATCTTTTCTTCTGAAGTTTATTACTGAACTCTCCTCATTACTCCAGTGCTTATACATAAGGGGCTTCGCTTGAACCAGTGACTGCAAAGCTCAACATGAACCAATGAACACTGCAAAGCTTTTGTTCTGAAGGGAGAACAGTTTCCAGAACCGGCTGGCACTTTTTGAATCTTAATTTTTGAACTGAATTAGTGAGACAATCTGATAGGAGAAATAAACAGACAAAGAGTCCCTAAAATGTAATCTGCTCTAGAAACGACTGAAACAAGGAAAAGTATCCATAGTCCAGATGATAAAGCAGATGTGCTGTGCATGTCAGAAAGGACCTTGGTAGACTAAGGATAAGAAATGGTGCAACACAATAGGGTAAAGTGTTCACAACACACGCCAATGTGTTCACATTCCCCTGTGAAAAGGGATTTCTCTCTATGGAGTTGTACATCTAGTAGATGGAAAAGCAGCAAATCAAGCTAAAAAGAGAGTAGGCACATAATAGTTTGTCTAAAATTTTGGAAATTTACTGCTAGTTCATCCAAGTACAAAAAAGTCTACCTTTTCTCTGCAACTATTTCACTAAGCTGACCTTCACCACCAACCACCAACTTAGCCTCGGCCACCTCTGTTATCACAGTGTAATCGCAATCTTTTTCAAATCATTTCGGTACTGCAGATATTCGGGTCTGATTTTTAATCACTGACATATTAAGCATCAGCAAAATAGTTTGCTTAGCTGTTCCGCTGGCAATTTTTAAAAAGGAATGAAAACATGTACCCTTTTGATTACCTTGTTAAAGGGAGTCGTGATGGCATTATAGCAGTGCTCAGTGTTTCTGCTGTAATTAAGAATCTGTCATATTTTTCATTAAAACACATTCTTTAAAATGAGACTTTTAACTTGGTCATTTCATCAGCACCAGACTGATGTGTAGCCTGCAACATGCCACATAGATAAAGAAAATGACAGCTGAAATTTGCTTTTGCAAAATATAAGTATTAAAGTGCCCATAACATGCACAATAATCTGTATCTTTCATGTGCACATTCTCTGTATTTCAACTACAAAATAGCCTTCTCTTTTAAAATTAGGTTTTGCAGGTTTTCACCACTGCTCTAAACTGTAAGCCATGCTTTGTAAGCGTCAAGAGTGAAAAGATCATTTTCAAATAGAATAAATGGCTATTTACCAGACACACAAGTGCTGTGGGGGTCTAACAGAAGCTGACTGAGAAAAAAAAGCTCGGACAGCAGAACACAAAGTCAATAGGAAAGGAACTGGGGTAAATGTATATTCAGTGTTTGAGCATGGCATCTAAAATTTTAGATCTACTGGCTTCAGATGAGACTAAAAATAGGTGATCTAAGACTTGAACGACTGTAAACATTCTAATGAATGCACTTCAAATAGTAAAAATACTTTGCAGACAATGCCCTTTCTCTTGAACATAAGTTCTTTTTCTTTCTTTTTTTTTTTTTTTTTTTTTTTTTGTTTTCTTACAATTTGCATTAATATCAGAGCCAGTTTTGGTAGGGCCATTTCCATGATAGTGTATTAGTTTGACTAAGAGGATTTTATACAAACTTGAAGGCACTGTATTGCTTCAATGAAATATGTTAGAGTGTTATATGAACCACTCACAGGTAGTTAGAGACAGCATAAAGTAATCGAGAATGACCTGATTCCAAGCCTGATTAGAAACACTGAAATAACAGTGATGTTATGGAAGAAGCTGTGCAAAAAATAGGTATTTATAATGTACAACACCTTACTCTTAAAGGAAACACTAGGAAGTAAACAATTTCTATTAGCATCTTTTTCACTTAATGAACTAATTAGCTACCTAGTTTCAACAACACTCAGATGGCTGTACAAGCATCCACAAAATAGAAAATGTATCTTTGTAAAAAAAGGCAGAATGTGACACTCCCGTCTCAGTACTGTCACCTCCTGACAATCCATATCTATAGTATCTCCCATTTTCTTCATTGCTTTTCAACACAGCTTTTCTTCACCTTTAAAATGACATTTTTGAAACTATAAAATGCTCTGTGCTGCTCAAACTTTCTTGCTTCAATAGTTTCTCATTGCTGTACAAGTAAATCTACATCCTTTGTTACTAATATACACAAACCTATTGGTATGTGACTTTGACTCCAGGCTGAGAACAGGCTATAAATTTAGAAATCAATATCTAGCTCTATCAATATTCATTTTACTTTTTCAACACAAAATACAAAGGTGAAAGAGCAGTAAATAAGCTGGAGTACTGAAATAAATTGGGTGTTCTTGTCACAATTAATAAATGTTTAACCAATAACACTGCTTGCTACAGAAGTCTGTGGCTTTGTAAGATGTCTGAAAGTAGCAGGTGATACCCTTGGTAAGACCCAAAACCAGAGAACACGTTTTGATACTTCATTTAGATCACCAGTCATTCTATTCAATACTACTGAACCTAAATATACAAAAGACCATTTTCAACCCTGTGCAGAATGCCATGAGAATTAATTTAGCAACATAATTTATTCCAAAAAAGTAGATTTTTCAATGGATTGGTTCATATTATGTGAAACTTTGCTAATTTGTAGCATATATATAGGTCAAGAAAATGTTTGCAGTTAATTATTCTTTTGCAGACAGCCTTTCAGGTTTCATTAGGATGCTGAATATGGACAATCATTAGCAGAATATTCCCCTTAATTTCCAACTTTTGTTCATGTAAATACATAACTGTTGTCCTTTCTTTCAAGAAAAAAAATTTACAAATTCTTCTATATAAAATCTAGTTCATCTCTTCCTTTATCTTAGCTAACTAAAACCACCAAATAGAGAATAATCCAATAGTGATTTTTCATTTTAATCCAAATTTGTAAATGTATTTCCATTCTAAAGAAATCCTCTTTCATTCATAAAATGAAATAATGACAAAGAGAAACAAACAAGGTCTGTGATGGATAAACCCTATGTGTGGGAGGGTAAGCCTTTGAGAAAACAGTAATAATTCATAACATGTTACACATTATCTACACATATTCTATTTAATAAAATTCACAGTGGTGAAATGCTGAAAAAAAATAATTATAAGACCACAGAAAAAATTCTCACTCTTCTTGCCTAGAATAAGATGGAAAGCATCACCCTGAACTTGAACAGAAAAACCCCACACATCAGTCAAAAGGTTTCTCATATAATACCTTTATCCACCACTATTTTCCGTTGTTCTCCAAATAAAGGCAAATTTTGGGGGAAAACAATCTCTAAAATTGTTAATATATAGATGAAAACATTGAGTGATCACATAATATATTTGCCTTTGTGTCAAAATATTGGGTTTGCAAAGTTACACCAAGGAACGAGATTGTAAAATAAAATACTGAATGGTGAAATACCAAAGTAAAATTAATAATGAAATATATTTCATGATACTTCACACTCTCTTAGTACAAAGTGACATCCTCTAGTACTTGGAAGTTGTGAAGTAAAAATCAACTTGTAGTAATAATTATATTATTCTCTTTCCATTAAGTATTTTTCTTTCTCTCTTCACAGATGTTCTAAGTTTAGAAGCTGACCCATACATTCTCCTTTCTGTTCTGCTGCAACTAAGGTGCTTTAATAACATTTTTATTATTATTCTTGGTCTGTTTCTGCCACTGAGGTTTGAAACACAGAAGTTTCAGGAGGGGAAATTCAGTTGGAATACAAATATTAGGCTTCTCTAAGGTCAGCTATTTAGAATATCTTTGAAGAATTGTATGTGTTGCATACGTTGCTATAATAATTGGTCATATGACTAAGGCATGCAATCCAGATTTCCACATTAGCAATATATAAAAGCAAAATGCATCCAATGGTTGTGACCTTGCATCTGACTAAATCTTTCAGAAATGTGTTCACAAGTGCTTCCTATTTAATGTACAGCACTAATTTTAAAGCTGTGTTTCATAGTCTTATGTCTACATTTTCAACTGTTTGCTCAAGAATTCACATTCTATCTTTATTTTGCAGGATATTTATAGTACTCATATGAATTCCTCAAAGAAAAAAGATACCTCATGTCTTCTACCTTATAATGCTTGAACAGATAGAAGCAGTAATCTTCACTGTCTATCATGCTCAGTATATGAAAAAAGATCTATTCTCTTTAAAGAGGTGCTGTGCTCTTTAAAGAAGTGTAAAAGGACTAGATATTCAAAATGTTTGAGGGAGAATGAAGAGAGCTTATTTATTTTTTAATGTCTATTAATAAATAAGGATAGCACGTATCTGGAGTTACACAGAAAGTTAGTGAATTTATCAAGCATTTCCCCAGGTCACTGACCCACTGCTTTGAATTTAGAGATTTAACATCTTGTGTTTTGTCTTCTGTCCCAAGGAAATTGGTTACCTGTGGGCCCTGGCAGGGGAGCAGCTTTCCTTCTCCGTTTGATGTCTCCCATGCACAATGATCCTAAATGTACACTGGTTTGCCTGCAAGTAATTAGAGGAGAAATCTATTAACCAAGGAAGAAAACCGTCACATAAATACACAGCTTGTATAATCTGAAACTATATCAAAACATTCTCAACCAAGATGAAGCTGCACAGTCAAGTCACCAATCTTGTTTATATCGAAGCATAATTATGTTTGTTGACAAGCGCTCAGTATCTAAATGCAGCATCATAAATTGTTACTGGAATGAATAATATAAAGTGAATGCTTTTTAATTTTCAAAACTGGCAATCTTTCTAGCTCAACATAAAACAAAAACACTGTTGCTCCTGACAGGAAAATAGCTAAGATTAATTATCTAAAGAGACCACAATATTGTTGGTAGGTTATCAATTGGCTAGTAACGCCTGACTGTCAGAACAAAATTTATTACATGAAAAGTATCATCAATTTTTTTTTTAAAGGTAAGATGAAGAATGAATGAAAACCATGGAACAGTAAACTCTTCAAAGGTACATGAAATAAAATTGTAGTACACCAATTTGTACTCTTCTAATTAACTTATTGCATTTAAGTTATCTGTTAGAAGTCAGAGAGCATGGAAAAGGGTAAAGCTGGAATTTCCAAATACTGAATTTTGGAATATAATCTTGAACAAAAATCATATTTATTATTTTTCTTAAAGTAATGTACAGTAGCTGTGAAGCGGAATATATGTAGCTGACATTTTTGTGAACAGAACTGAAATAGAAGGGGCGAAATTGCTGTAATTTCTAAATGCCAAAATTTTAAAATGCTTCCATAAATGTTGGTGAGAACTGTGATTCTTACCATAGAAGTGTACTGAATCTTGATAAAACAAGCTGAGAATTGCATTGGATGGTCTCCTATAGCACAGTAACACTGTCACTTGTAGGATCTGGTTTAAGTGTGGATGCGTGACTAAATCTTTACTGTATTTATAAACTTTTTAAAGCTGAACTACTCCTAAATGAATAACAAATGGTCACATAATGTTGAAGACCTTAGATCTACTGAATAATATGTTTGACAGCTCTGTGGTGAAAAAGACTACAATGTACAATCCTCTACATACTTTACTTAAAAAGATAAAGTAAATTAACTACTACAGTGCCTTTATTTAAATAATAAAATACTAAAAAAAAAAATAAAGTGTCACACAGAAGTGCATTCTAGACTCACCTAATGAACCCTATTTAAACAATTATTTAATTTTCTTTGTTATAAAACAGATTATTTCCTTCCAGTTCTTCTAATTTCAAATTGTATCCTATTTTATTATCCAGAAACTGAACACAGTTGAACTAGTATACTAACATGGTGATAAATTTTATTTCTAAATTTAGAAAGATACCAAGAAGTAACACTTTCATAAATGACTATACAATAAGGAACATTAATATTTAAATATAACAGGAGGAAACAATTATTGAAAAATATTTAAGAGACGTATATGACATTGATATTAAACACATAGCATAAGCTGTGCAGAAATTCTGTTAAATAGTGTGCAAATCCCCACTTCCTCTTCTGAAAGAAAAAGGAATAAAGTCACCAGAAACATATATAGGATGAAAGATAAAAATTAATAAAGTCAGGCAATTGAACCTGAAGACCTGAGCCACAGCAGTAACAGCTAGCAGCTTTTGAGTTATTTTACCCAGAATTGATTATCTGTTACACTACATTGAGATATCTGGATTATTGATCTGTAAGATTATGGTACTGGGGGTCTCCCCACTTTTTCTCCAGGCAAAGCGAATGGAGTTGCAAGGAATAACACTAAGTAAGAACTACTTTGTTATTGTTGTCACCCTTCATGTAGAACACAGCAGTTACTTTTTAATTTAAAATCAATGAACGTCTGAAAGGGAGCCTTGTTCCTTCAGCATAAATGAATCATTCGCCTTTGCTGAGCACAACAACCCAATCACCAGCCAAGGTGAAAGTGGATATTTCTTTGTTGTTGTTGAAAACTCTGTATGCCACAAAAAAATAGCAATATACTAGAGCACCAACTGAGCTTTGTCAAACCCGCTTTTATGTTGACCAACACCAAACATTAAGCTTTCTTGTGATTCTGAAGTGGCATTTGCTTTAGCCAGGTCTTAACACTTGATAAGAATTGTCAATGTAGATCACAGCAAAAAAAAAAAAAAAAAAAAAAGCTTTTAAATTTTTTTTAAGAGGAACAGACAAGACCTATCACTGCTGTGGAACCGGGAGATTAGACAAAATGAAGTAGTATTCTGAAGCTGTACAGTATATTTTGAGATGCTTGTAATGGGGGTATTATAAAGTAGGGAGAACTCTGACCCTCTATCAGGCTAAGTTCAGCATTATGTTTCTTAGCATTAAATCAGAAGAGCACGGATTACAGAAGGGAAGAAAGCTATTTGCCTGACTTCTCTCTACTTACCCCTAGCTTGCTTCCAGCTATCATTTATAAATAGTGCTCTGGTAGGAAGCTAGGCAAAAAAATAAAACTTGTTAAGACCACCTTGCCTGAAAACTTGGCTTTTGACCTGCTGGTGACAGGGACTGGAGCAAGCAGTGTCAAATGGAATGATTTTTAAGGAAAGACAACAGGAACTTGTCGCCTCATTGTATGCATTTACAAATAAAGGCTTTTCAGAGTATTAGGCCTAGTTAAAGCTGCCCTCTGGATAAAAAGTGTTCCCAAGCAGCCTCAGATAAGCTTGGGAGACAAACAGATGTGACTATGGTCCCTGGCGTTTGGCAAGAACACTCACTGTCAGGAAGAAAAATATGAGCATGGACAGGGCATCAGCTGCACCACGGTGGAGCAGGCCTGCAAGTGTCATAGCAGTGGCAAAGTTGTGGCAGAGGGAAATAAGAGGGCTGAAAAAGCCAGGCTGGTGTGAACTTACACTAGCATGCCAAGAATTTTGTTGTTGTCATCTCATGCCTCAACGCATTAAACAAAAACACTGGAAAAGCCACTGTCAATTTTTATTCATTTTTTAATCTTGTGCACAGTTGTTTTGACTCTCTTTTCTGTGTGGCTAATAAGTGCCTCAGAGATGAAGACTGACTCGGAAGACAGCAGGAGTAAAACGCTATTGAAATAGTAAACACAACAAAAGTAGTTTTGATGCAGCAAATAATTCTGTAGAAGCAATTACATGTAAAGATTTCACAATTATCTACATGTTCTTGTGACAAACATTCACTCTGACATAAATATTGTCAACTTCTTAAACAGCTGCAGTCTCCCTACCATTTATTTTTGCAAGGCATTTACCTTTACTATGGCAACTTTCCTAGAATTATATCTTTAAGTTCCCTAAGCATTACTGTCTATGCATACACAATACAGTGTTTTTCTGTAATTTTCATAGCTCAATAAGCAAATATTTTTGGTGTTTGTTCTGCAGTTACACATGTTCACCTCTCCAAGGCTTCTGTAATAGTCTGCATCAGATTTTTATCTACCCTGACCTCTGCAGTCAGTAGACCATTTGGTTACATACCCCAAATAAAGGTCTGTTCTGTGGGGCAACCTCCATCTGCACTGATCTAATTGCACTTCACCTAAGCACTTAAAGTAGTTTTTAACTCTTTCACTAGAGGTAAACACTTTGATGCTATTGGAGTTCTAAGTTCACCAAGTCCAGTCACCACAAAGGGTAATATGGTAAAATGGGTGTAGAACAGCAGATACTCTTGAACATGAATTCTAGCCCTCTCAGCTAAACTCAAAAGAATCCCTCATCCCAGAATTAAAAAACTCTATTCAAATTATATAATTGTTCCACAGTCTCTTCAGAAAGATGCAATGAAGTGTTCTGTAGGAGTTAGCTTCATACTCATCGGTACAATGGCTTAAAGAAGTGAGACTGTCATCTCAACTGGGGGAACTCTGGGTACTACTGTATTGAATACAAAATGTTTTCATGTGTATTTTAATGTCTCATTGTAACAACATGTCTGTTGATTAATTTGTCTATCTGCTGTTAGCAGCTGTGACTTTCCTTGCAAACTCTAATCCTTTCTTTGGTATCAGACCACTTGCTTTTGTTGGTGCACTCTAATTGTGCTCAATGGTCGCAAGACCACTGTAGGCAAAAAACTTCATTTTGTCCCTTAGTATATTTATTTCCAAACAAAGGCAGATGTGGGAGAGTATTTTTTGTTTAATACTATCTATAAACTATCTGTAGTCAGAAAAATCCTGTGCTGACACTATTATGATGCAATAATGTTTCCAAGAAATCCATTTTCTATATGACAATTAGATGAATAGTAATGATCAAAATTTGCCTACCCATTATATTCCCATGAACATCTATCTCACCTGAGGAACAAATCCACAGTAAATAGTGCCATACTTTTCAGCCACAGTATCAATGCATTCCTGCAGATGGCTGTAGAACTCTGTAAGTTTATCATTAATGAAGAGGTTCACTAGAAGTTAGTAAGGGAACTTCTTCCACAAGAGATTACAAGAAAATAAGAGTTGATTGGTTTGCATTTTAAAAGAGACTCATGGGAATTATCTAAGGAAATCTAATTTAAAATTTATAGATCCAAAATAGATACAAAAATGGACATGACTGAAGAGAGAATGCAGTGAGCATGAGCATCAGGACCATGACTCAATTTAGGCTTGAAATGACTCGGCAATTTCTTATAAACCAAAACGGAATAGGGAGTGTGTGAAGCAATGCTCACAGCAGCAGTTTAAAACAAACAAACAAACCAGAGCTCACAGCTGAGTAAAAAGGAAGTAAGCAAATAGAGGATGAAAAAAATTGGAATGTACAGAACAGCTCAATGTTAAAAAATCAAATAGTAATCTGAGGAAACCTCCCATTATTCAAGAACGTTTTACACAAAAATATCACAGAAATGGTTCTCCTATCCTTACATGGAATGGACCTGTGGTACAGATTATCTGGTCTCCCACATGGCTTAAAATGCACACACTGTTGCCTCTGGTGGCCAAGAGAAATCTGACCATTTGTGCTGCTTATATAAGAGCTTGGATGAACTTGATGTATCTTCCTAAATTTCTACAAGTTGCAGACAAAATGCTTCAAGAGCATCCATGAAACATTTAAGAGAGTCTATGGCACACTTTACGATCAGCTCAGATGTAAATGACTTTAAAAGCTTATTATAAATGTATTTCTAAATGTCTAATTAGCTAATTAGACAAGATGAACACAAAATCCTACACTTCTATTTGACACAACTGGCAATATAATCATGAAATACAATGCATATGCAGGATATGTATTATTTTTACATCCTTACGAAAACAAATATGTATGTCTTCTTGGTGTCACTTTGCTGACACCATTCAGATGAAATTAATTCCCCACTTGATTCCCCTACATCCCTTATAGTGGAGCTTTTATTCCAACTTGTTTAAAGAATGACATGATCTATATAACAGATCACTTCATCTGCCTCCATGAGTGTGAAAAATATTTCATTAACCACAGTCTTAAACAGATTTGATAAAACCATGCAACTCTATCACATTCCTTTCATACTGTGCCAATATGATCACAACATAACTTTAAACATAAGGGTGACATTTCTGTATTATTGAAAGTTCTGCTGCAATCCTATTATGAGAAGAACACAATCTTCCCTTGGCCCCATCAGATTAACTCATAATTTAATACTATATCCTATTATGTTCCTTTCTGTTACCTTTTTCAGCACTTCTAAATGCTATTCAGACATAGATGTAAACCAATTTTTTCCTTAATTTCCTGAATTTACACACTCAACTCTACACTGGCATAATTTTGGCAAACACAGTGGAAAATAAAAACAACATTGCAAATGTTTTGACAGCCAATCTGAAATCACTTATGTACTTTATTTGTGAATTGAGTCTCTAAAAATTTTTTTTGAGTATTAGAATTCTGAGGGCAACCCACTGCCCTCAGAAAGGATAATGCATTGTTTTTTCTTGTTTCTAATTAGTAATTTAAGCATATGTTCAGCATTTAACTCTAAATGTTTGCCTTTTCCCCAAGCTCTAAGACAGCTGTCCAAGATGTGAATGCCAGAAAACATTTAAATATCAACATCTGTTGAATTATGTTAATTTAGTGTAATATAATTGGGCATGAGTTGGAATTGATCAAAAGTATATGAATTACACAAAGACAAATCCAAACCAATATCTTGCTGTATGAACAAGACACCAAGAAACATTGAGGGAATAAAACAAAAAAAATCCACTTCTGTTAAAAATTAAATAGCTAAACTCTGCAGTTTTCTTCCACAAATGACATGATTTCACATTTTCAAGATATGAAATGAATATTCATACTCAGAATATAAATTTTATATTAATTCAGAATATTTCTAGATATTTTTGACAGCAAGTTCCATTACTGTTTTGTGTCAAACAACACCTTTTAAAAAAGAATAATGTTTATATTCATGTAATGATGAACTGGAGCTAGAAAGCAGGTTGCAGGAACTGAATACCATCCTGTTACAGGACAATAGTGTTTTGTAAGTTCTAAAGCAAAAAATCTTGTGACAAAATTGTTGATATCCATGAGATACAGGCCCTGATTCAACTCTGAAGTGTTTTGTAAAACATCTTCTTGATTTGAGCAGTAACTATGGGCCTGAACAGACACTTCAACAGAGGGACTTGATAGCTTACTCAGCTAGACTATTTCTTCCAGATATTTCTGGATACCTATTTCTTTACTAGGTATGACGTTCACTAACTCAGTGCAGGACAAATATGTGTTGTTGAAAAGTCTTTAAAAAAAATCATCTTAAAGTTCTGGATTATATTCATTCAGAGTTAGGTTAAATTATTGGAAACAATCGCATTATATTAACAATCCTTTACTCGTAAAACTAGAAAAATCAAAAAAATAAAAAAAAATCAAAAAATATCTAATCAGGTTATATATAATATTTTATCAGGTTGGAAGCACTAAACACTCAACCTATATGCCAGCTTCTTCCTTCTGAGATGTGAAGGTGAGCAAGCATCACCAACTGGATTCAATTTGGTTCAGTTACTGTGGGTAAACAGCCAGCACAATGAAGTTAATTTTAATCAGCCATTCAGACCTAGATCTAGACCAGTGATCCAGTAATTTTTTTCATACTGCAAGCATTTCCATCAGTCCATACCCTACTGCCTCACTATGGGTTCCAATAAAAAAAACAGCTCTCCAGCTAGACCCCAACATAACTTCTTCACCTTAATTTCCCTATTTTTAATTTTTAATACCTGCAACTCTTAAAAAAATCCTATTGTCTGGTCAAAATAGCACAATTATAATTCAGTCAATAATCTGATGAAAAACATATCATTTTATGCAAGTTGGGATGAGAAAAAAAACCCCAATCACTAAAGATGAAAATGAACATTAAGCAAAATATGCCACCTAACACTGCACCCATTGCCATCAGTACTGTCAGCCAACTCCATTGAGTACAAGGAGCCTGTGTGTGTAGGAGTGAATGCAAATTTTTACCTCCTAATAACAAAGAAAAGCAAGTAAGAGAAGGTTAAAAGAAACACTGACTTTTTTTTTTGTTTCTTTATAGTTTCTGATGTTCACTTATGTCCTCTTTATATTATTAATTAGCAATATCAACATTTTTAAAAACATGTATATAAAGTAACAGTAGAATGGCACAACTGATTCTGAAATTTAAAAATCAGCAGGCTGAAGAGTGCTCTTTGCTTCCTTTTGCCAAGGACAGTGAACTGACAGCTAGTTTCCAGATAGTCTGAAATGTACTGTTACAATAAATGATCACCATTTCAAAATACCAACAAAGAAAATAAATTTAAATTTATGTAATTTGAAACAAACTACTCAAATTTCCTTTAAAATTCTTTCTCTGCTTATACAAAACTACATTCTGAATAGATGTCAGTGTGCCAGTATTTTGGTGAATATGAACCAATGGACGTTGCATTATTTAGGAGATTCAGGGATCCCTCCAAGATTAGTAGGAACTCGATGTAAAAACTGCAGTTTTGTTTAAGTAAGGACAGAAAGAGGCAAACCCACCCTTCCTTCATGCATGGATATTCATCCTTATGCTCAGGATACACAGCTTGCATGTTTCTGCTCTGTGCTGAACCAGATCCAAATCTCTTTATGGCGGGAAGATGCTGGGAGAAATGAGTGGTTGGAAGAAGACTGCAAACCAATCCCTTTTGATTTCAATGTTTCTAAACAACAGGTTAAAAGCCTGTGGAACTGCAGTGAAAATTCCTGTGTATAGCTCTTGCTCAAACCTTAAGAAGCAAGAAGGGTCTTCACACCTCCGAAGCCCAAAATTAACTTTACCCTTATGCCATTAGCATTTTAACAGGTAAACTGAGACAAGCAAAGCTTGACCTCTGGGGCACGTTATCTGAGTGAAAAAAGGGAGTCTAATGCAGTTGAGTGTTAGAAACAATCATCATGTGCTAAAATTCAGGTACTTGAAAGGGAGAAACTGGCTACCAATCCAACCAGTCCAGACAGTACATTAGGAGGATTCAGAAGTACTTGAATTTTAGGGGTTATCTGATTTTTTTCTTATATATTATTTAAAAAAATCAGGACTAATTGACTTCCTGATGGTTGACATACATACTCATGTGTACGTGGAATTCAATTTTATATGGCAAATTTACAGAGGTATTTAGCAGCTTATTTGCGTGCAATAATATAAATTAAATTAGATTTTAGTTCAATAATAACAAAATCTGGTTTGTGGTTTTGTACTTAAATAGTTTTTAATTAAAGATGTAATGAAACTGTTCAGATGATACAGAAAAATGTAATTTCAAAACTAAGCATAGTATCCAAAATATCAGCTACTTTTACAAACATTCTAATTACGGAACTTGAGTTAAAATATGATTCTTCAAAGATACTTAGTGACTAAAGTTCATTTAATCAATGGATACTTTGAATCTGTCCATGAAACAATACTGTGGCAGTAAGATGTCTATAAAATTAAAGAACCACATACTAGCTACATTTTGAAAAGAACTTCTTTTACCTTAAAAATAGGTCATAGCATAGAAAACTCAATCAGGAATTGCTCTCTTCCAAAATGGCACCATCTTTCATTCCTTCCAGAGAAGAAAAATCCCCAGCTGATGGAATAATGCTGTCCCTGAGGGTGACAGCGAGGGAGGAAAGCAATGTGTCCTCAAACATTCACATAATTTAATCTGGAACTGCAAATATTATTAAGCACCAATCATAACAGTACAGTTACTGCTTCATGGCACTCCAAAGAGGAGATAAAACTGCTTAGTTGTTAATTTCTAATGATGTAAACACATTTGGATTTTAATGTTATGTCTGAATTTCCTGCATTATTAGCTCTGGGGTTGCAAGGTATTAACTTACTACCTTTAATAATTTTACACTTGAATTAAAAGGTGTGTTTAAATATTATTTCCTTTTAAAGTATTTTTGTGGGGTCGTGTTGATGTGATGGCAGAAGCGAATCGCCTAGTAAAATAGGAAGCTATTACTTAGCTTTGCTGCAGTGTAAGTATGTGTCCAATTTAATGTGTAATTTTCAAAAACTGGCTGAATTTACCTCCTCTGGTACTGTAATCTCATCCCGCAAAAGCCACATTTAACAATTACAGTTCTTGTAATTAACTAGTAGTTTAATGTACAGTTTTCTTATCCCAATCCATTAACAGCTGCTCAAAAAATGTAGTAATTAATGGTTTCATTTATTTTTGGCAAACCCGCAACTCTACAAATAGTTTTGTATCTACTGCAAATTAGGACTCTTTCCCAAACAACAGATGACGCGGTGGGAAAGAGGGAGCAGGCAGAATCCTTGCACATCTTTGTCTCTTCAGAAGATCAAATAAAGAGCAGCTGTAATGCTATTTTTACATATGTATAAAAAAGTACCATGATCCATATCATCGCATGAAAAATGAACAAGTGCTGTACAAACAGGGGACAGAAAGTTGTATTGCTAACCAAAGCAATAATACACTTTTGAAAAGCTCTCATCGGGTTTGGTGTAATTTTTCTCCTAGGAGCTAACTTTAAATACTATTTCATAGAGAATACTGTGAGTTATAAGAAGTGAAAAGAACTGAGAGCCATCATCTTGTACCAATACAAAGTGCATATTTAAACCAGATTAACAACAATGAGAAAAAGGAGGGAAAGTGCACTGCAGAAAACATGGGGAAGTTATGACTGGGGTTTTATTTATTTATTTATTATTTATTGTTCTGGGGTTTTATTTAAGTTTATCACCATTTAGTAGCATCTGACATACTTCTTTTACATAACCCTCCTGGTACTACTTTCAAAGTCTGCTTCCTGCATGTCTCCTCCATGTGTGCAAAGAACCTTATTTTAGTCTCTGCTGTTGCCCATGGCAGGAGACTTCAAAGACTTCTTGCCAGCTGAAAACAGCTGCAATGGGTAATCATTGCACAGCTAGCACACAGTCCTCCTGTCACATTGCAGTAATGCCTGAGTAGGTGCCTCCTACTTATTTTTAAAGAAATATCAAGGTACCACCTATACCTAAAGCTGTGATCTACTTTGCAGACACAAGAAGTGGCTAACCAGTTTATACAAAGGTGCTGCTGCATTGTCTAGATTGTTAACACAGCATCAGTTAGCTCGTTGAAACCTAACTTGTAAAATTCTATTCCACCTTGAAATCACTTTTATGACTATGATTTAGCCTAGTTTCAAGCCAGGATTGAGCTTCTTAAGAATTACAAATAGCTTTTTTTTTTTTTTTATTTTATTTATTTATTTATTTATTTATTTAAAGCTTACTGGGGGAGCATTTGAGTGTGGAAAGCCAACATGGTATTATCAAGATATGATTAAAAAACAGTAATAGATTGGTAAGCAGTGAAAACTTGGGTACTATTTCATTTTCAGTTTCTCAATTCATTCATGTCTCATAACTTACAGTACAGTAAGAAAAAGTAAGTGTGTAGATAAAATGAATAATGATACTTAATAGGAACACACTGTAAAAGAAACATGACAAAAGACCATTATGTATTGTAAAGGAAATAATTACAGAAGCTGCATTGACTCTATGGCAGCATAGTAAGTTACTTAAGGATTCTGATTATTCTGTCAAATGAGGACAAAGGTACTTTCTAAAGTCATAAGGGTATTGTGAAGCTAGATATGTTAAATACTAAGAGACAGGCAGAGAGTTCTGTGATGGAGGTCCCCCATATATTTAACATAATAACACGTTTAAAATCATGTTATCACAGCTGGGCAAAATACCATTTAACACCGTCTTCACTGCTGACCAAATGAATCTCTCAGCCCTGGGGAATCTTCTTCAAGCAGAAGTAATTTTTACAAAATTTTACAAAGGTGATTTAAGAAAATGTGTTTTACCTCATGATGGGGGTAGGCAACCAACGAGCACATGATCAGCTCCGGCACTTAAGCTGCCAAGCTGCAACTTGTTAACTCCCCATAACTCAATCATTTCAATTGTTTGCCCACAGCCTCGGGCTACAGACAGACATTTGGTCTCCTAACAACTGCACCAGATGAAGACATTACTATCCCAAGCTATTTGTTATCATACATCTGCTTGAGATTATCATCTCCACAGCTCTGCCGGAGGAAGGAATCATGTGAGCACTCCCTAATATGGTTTGTACAAAACCAGCCAATTTAATAAAAAATAGGTGATGTGAGCTAACCAAGCTAGTTTTGCCTGAAGCACCTTTAAAAATGTAGGTAAAAAACTTCTTTACTAGCAACAGAGTGGAGGATGAAAATATGTAGCTGGAAGAATCATCACCTTTAAGCAATGTAGCTGGACTGGGGAGGGGACTGTACTGTTTGTATCCTCATGGAGAGAGATATTGTAAACAGAACGTTCTGAAGCTATACAAGAGAAATAAATGCAGCTTCTGAGCCAGTATTACTTATTAGTGTATATAGAATTTAAATCTTTAAAACTACATGTTTGTAAACTGAAGTTTATCTGTAAAGGTAGTATAAAATATATATATATATATATATGTATATATTCAAAGGTGTCAGATACAGAAGATCAGCTGCAGTTCAGATTGTATTAGCACAATATAATCTCTCCAGGTTTGAAGTTTCCTGGTGTAGGACTGTTTCCCTATTTAGCATTTGGTTCACGAACAGCTGTATCAACAGTTCTTAACAACCCAATTATTTTGCCACTAGTGAAAGTTCATGTTAATGTAGAATTGGCCCATTACTATTTTGACAGAAGAAACCTACAATATGAGCCAGCCAATACAGTAAAGCTCACTCAGAAAGTATCAGTATTATTTCTACCTTGAATAGACAGCTGCAGACTACTGCTGTGCTTAGAGCTCCACACCTTTCTGATTTATTAGCAAGAGTAAATTATTCCACCAGTCACTGATCTAATGTAAAATGGGTATTTATATAGTGTCTACATGCTGAGACAAGAACAGTGTTCAGTCATCCAAAAGGGGTAAGAAAAGTCAAAGCAAGCATAGAAAAATATTTCTGTGTATACATCTTATATATACACAAAAACCAAAGTCTTCTAGAACAGCAAACAACAAAGACAGAGTTGTGTGAAAACTACATGAAGAAAGACCCTGATAAATTCAGTCTCACTATAAAAGCGGATTAAACTGTGTTCTGGATAAAAACAATAGTTTTAAAGAATATCCAGTACTTGCCACTGTTGCTATCACCACATTTAGCAACAAACAGTAAGGCAATATAAGATCATAGCCACTACTTTTTGTATGCCTCTTTGCAAAGGGGGTTACTCATCTGAATTACCTTCATCCATCAATTGGAATAGTTCAAAACATGCAAGAACTGATTCAGAGCAACTTTAGAAAGCTTCAGACTTTCAGGTTTTGCATTCAATAGAAGAGGCATCTGTTTGTAGCACTCTGAAATAGTAAAAGATCTACTAGAACATTGCTTAATACTGTATCTTAACCTTGTGACTTTGGTATCATTGCAGTCTAGTGGTTTTTAAATATTTGGGTATATGCAAAAATCTAAATGACAGATTTCCATTTTAAGTCTTTATACACAGTAATGAAGATGCGCATTTCCAACTAAGGTCACATTCAACATTTTATTAACTGTTTATTTGCTTCAAAAGAAGTAATTTGCTTCAAAAGAAGTAATTTCTATAGCTACCTTCTCAAGCAGAAACATTTTACTTCTCCATATTTTCTGGTGAAACTGAGATTAACCCTTTTGGTCAGAATGATAATTTAAAATTAAGTCATAACAAAATCACTTATGTTTAAGGGTGTTACAGTATGATTAACACACTGTGGCTTTATGTATATCATAACTATGATTTAGGTAAGTCTTTAATAGTACAGAAAATTTACAGAAAATGTCAGTCTTTGATTTGCCACCCAATGCATCTATAGAACCTTGCTAGATGTTTACTAGGATATCAGTCTACTAATGTCCTGATGATTGGACATGAAGAGAGGTTGAAGATCACTTCAGGCATTTAACACTATTCTAAAAATCTCTAACTGCTTGTCTAGGTAGCAATGACTTCACAAGACCTTCACTGGTCAGAGCAACAATCACCTAAGTTACGATTCTGAATCCCTCAGCCACCTTTTTACATTGCTATAGGATAAAAAAAAAAAAATCCTAAAATTACTTTAAGCATGATCTGTTTCTTACTGCTTTCTCTACATCCACTTTACACTCTCAGTTTCATGTAAGCCTGGTGGTAAAAATGCACACACAGATAAAATGAGTGAACTCATTCTAAAACTCTGAGTAAAAATATGATTAAGCAAGTAAGTGTACTCGCAAGAAAACATATCCAGAATACTCAAAATTCTTTTGGCTTAATATAAAACGTTTAATAGACAAAGATAAAAACAACTTCTGGAGATGAATGACCAACACTTGCATAACCAATGTTTCAAGAGTGTGCAATCAGAACTTGTATGCAGTGAAACACATTCATCTTTAATGTGCATATTTTTTTAAGAAGTATTAGTTTCCCTTTCAAGGTGTTCAAAGCTAGCATGCAAGAATATAATACACTTATTTCAGGATGACCACATACATATGAAAAGATAAGTACCTCAAAGACAACTGTCTCAGTCAAAACCACAGAATTACATGATATAAATCTATTATAACTTTTTTCATAGTAATTTGACAGCATTTATTCATCTTTACAAACAATATAAAAATTGTGTGAAGTGTTGTGCATAGCAAAGGAAACATTTCTGTAGTTTCTAATTTAAAAAGTTACCAGAATTAAAATAATTATTTGGCAGAACACATCCAGCAGGTAATGTATATGTAAAAAAACCTTCCAGGAACATACTCCTAGACCAGTATTCATCAGCTCACAATTGAATTTTTTTTGTCTGTTGAGGGGGAGAAAAGAAACTGGAGTATAGAAATAAATTTGTTTCTAATACACCTTCACAATGAAATTTTAATTGTGAAAATATAAGAACAATTTATGCATTCCAGGATTTGAGTTATCTGACTTCAAACGCCTGTTTACATAATGGCAATTTTATACATTTTCAGCTCTTACATGCCAGAAGTATGAACCTTACTATAGCATCCATTTAATTCTGATGATTAAGACACGAAGTTCAGCTAATGTAGTTGGATATAGTCACTACTGAAGTCTAAACCAAATAGTTTAGGCAAAGATTAAGGTATACAAAAGAAATTCAGAAGATCTCTGAAAATACCCCAAAAGAATGGTGTCATTTCTTCTATAAAAATTTGAGAGCTAAGACACCAACAAATGACAGCTGCAGATTAACTCACCTGCTGGCTGTTTTTACAGAGCTGTTCTTCTTGTGTCCTCTCTCCGATCGGTTGTCTCGCAAGAGTTGAAGCTATTAAAAAAATGTTCAGAATAGTTTCACAAGCAATGCCTTTATATTTGCTTTTTAGAAATATTTTCCTGACAATGCCATTCTTTCCTGTCTCATGTAGTCTTTTGGTAATTTTCACCCAAGACTCTAAGAGAGATGTACATAGAATTTTACAGTAACAGCTAGAATTTCAAGATGTATTCACCAATTTTAAATACCTAAATAACTGAAAATATAAAAATTAAAGTACTTTCAGAGTATACTAAAAAAACCCATATAATACAAAATTTCACAATTATGTGTAAAATTTCAAAATTTTCCCTATTTAAAATTTCAAAACTGTACAATGAAGTGTTGGAGAACACTTAAATTATGAAAAACTACTCAGGTTGGAACTTGTACCTAAGTGGTTATGAAACAGTTATAAACTCTTCTAAGCCCCAGGAGCTATTGTAATTTGAAAGCTGCAGAATCAACAAAAAAAAATGGTATTAAAGCTTCCCATAATAGTGGGGAAGTAGGAATAATGAGGGACTCATTTAACTGAGATGGTGACTCAGCTTCTGGAACAAGTTCTGATTTACTCTGTTTATTTTAGACAAATAAAGGAAGACTTTTCATTCACAGTATGTTCAATGCTGAGAAGCTTATTTCCAGCACTATGATATTTGTCATAATGAGTAAAGTGGCAGCAGCAGTAAAAAATGACAGTCAAAAAGGTACACTAGAGAAATTAAAACTGGGCAGTGTAAAAAATATATGTTTTTTCTAACCATAGATGGAAGAAAGTAAAGAACGAAAGACTGGAAACAAGTTAATGTTTTTTCACATCAAACACATTTGAAAATCCACTGGAAATTAGGAAATGAGAAACTTTATGACTTGACCAACCACACCTCAATGTACATGAGCACAGACACCAAAAATTGCATCTGTCTATAGAATTACACTTGACTGATTTTTCCTGTACTCTTTGTAGCTTGCTTCTTATATAAGGAATGCTCCTCATCATTTCAACTATGTATTTGAAATATCTAGTATCTTGTATCTAGTTAAAACAGTAAAATACTGGAGTCTGTTTTTAAATGGCAAACTGAAGGATCCATAAAGGTAAGGCACCTTTTATTCTGATATATTTTTGCAAAACATTTTTTCCATTTTCTTAACACAAACAAATCAGAGCACTAACAATTCATATTTAAATGTAGCCACAGTTTTTATCAGCATGGCATTCCTACAGTGTGTATCTATTTCATGATCCAGTTAAGGAGAAGAGTTACCAATATTCTCTATCTGATAAGTCAGTTGTAGGTATAGCATGTACAAATACAGATCACCTGCCACAAATTAGTTAAAAGAATGAGTAGTGAACTCCTGCAACAAGTAGTTTACACACTACGGATCTTCACAAATTCAGTGAGAATTTTACAGGCTGTCAACATTTTCCTAATTGCACCATTATTTTATTTTTTTTTACTTGTGTAAAAAAAAAAAACAAGCAGCTCATTATCTGCAACAAGGACCTATATTATTTGATGATTTTAACTTTACTTCACAATTCTTTAGTAATACGGAAGCTACAAAGCTACAAATACAACTTCAAATAAGCTCTTTGGAAATATGAAATAAACATATAAAATTAAAAATTCATTCAAACCTACTATTATCTAATAAAAATTAATTTGTCATTATATACCAGCTGAGTACATGTTTCTCACACTCTGAGAATCTCTGATGAAGGGATATTGCCAGTACGTATGATGTAGGTTAATGTATTTCTCGTCATGGAAACATTCTAAACTTAGAAGCTTTTAAAGAAGTAAACAGGACATTTCCAGCTAACTACTCCGTTATGTGAAACATAAATATATTAAAATAAAAATGAGAAAAAATAAAATCACTCAGACTCATTCTAACCCAGCAAATTTGACTACTTATAGTATTACCATTTCAGGAATAAGATAAAGATAAGCTCAAAAGAACTTTTATCATGATTAATTAGGATGAAGCATGCTTATATTTCAAATGTTCTTTTTAATATGTTTCTTCCACTACAAAATATGTTTCGAAATAATGAGAGTTAAATGTGAATCATATTTAGAAGTCTATTTAGATAGGTTAAGAGTCAGACATCTTACTGTAACATGTTAGAAGTTCACAATTTACAGCTAAAATTGTACTATATTTTACCCACTCTGACAGTTTCGGGCAGTTAACATAACTTTAACAGACTCAGCTTGCCCTGGAGTTAAAAAGGGAGAGGAGACAGAAGAGAGTATACACAGATTTAAACAATGACTTATTGGAGCTACAAGTATTCATGATGGATTATCCTAAGATGAACCCTCCAAAGATTCAACAGGTCTCATTTCCTTTGGAACTTTTAAATCTATTTAAATTTGTAAGTGTATTAGCAAACTTGCACAAAAATATAATGAAATCAAACTTGCTGTATCAATTTTTACAGACTTAAAAAAATATACAGTGGAACTTAAGGCATCAATTTCAATGCACTGACAACATATTCAGCTACCTTTACTGAAGAAATCAGTATATTTATGAAATAAAAACACTTACTTTCACATTTTACAGTTCTTAGAAAAGTTGTTCTGTTTAGACTTTACTACCATCCACAAAACAAAGGTTCCCCTCCTCGCTTCTGAAGACAAGCTACAGACATAAATGCCATGTTGCTAACCAAATATTAACATGTCTTCATATTTCCTCAACCACATCTCTAGGCTTGGACCTCCTGGGGAAAACTAGTGAGATATTTTCACTAATGTCTGCACCATGATGTAGATTTAACAGTTCCATTTTTATTTTTATTTTTATTTTTATTTTTATTTTTATTTTTATTTTTATTTTTTAATTGCAGTGGTCTTTTTAACCAATGAAATGCAGAAAAATGGAATTGAAGGTATTTCTTTAGAAGCCTGCCCACTCTTGTCAGTGTTCAGTATGTCTTGATGTCCTAGGTCAAATGTTTTGCTAAGCAGCATTTTGAAAAACACAGCATTTAGAGAGACTGTGATTACTGAAATCATTAAAAAAAAAACAACAAAAAACAAAGCAGAGTTTTAATTTAACCTGTTAAAGCTCACAGATACTTAACTGAAATTAAGTAATTAAAGATTTTTAATTAAGGGACTTTTTGAGATGCACTGCTGTTAATATGCTTCCTTACAAGAAAATATGAAATGATACCTGCTTTGTTTAGAATTGCTTAAAATATTAGCCCACTCTGGAAAAGAGGTAGTTAAATTCGTTTATACATCTCAAGTAAACTATTCTTGATCAAAGCAGTTCTTACCTGGCTGTGTTCCTTCCTAGCCCCAGGGCTAAACCAGTGGCTGTGGGAGAAAAAGAAGACAAGTTTAACAATATAACTAACAAAGCACATGCTGTCATATGACCAGTCTGTGCGTGCTTTTGGGTATTTTATTGTCTGCCAGGAAAATACAGCCTTTGGCTATGCTTTATTTTAATGGGATATTTTTATTGAACTCTCCCAGTCTGTAACAGTTTTGAAAGAATGTACCACAGATTTTGCTTCTAAGTAGCTACTGGTTTTATGGGTAATTATATTTTTTCAAATAAGCTAGAATAAATTATAAATTATAGTATTTTAATATATTATAATCTATGTGCCATAAAGAAAAGTAATACCATATTTGGTACTGAAGTGTTATTTATTAATGATTATAGCTGAGAAGGTTTCAAAGTACTGTGGGCTATCTGGTAGTTGTTAACGTTTTATTTTACAAATTGAGGGCTTAGAGTGAATCTACAGTAAAATTCAAAGTCTTTAAATTCAGTGTCTTCATACCTCCATGCAACTGTACAATTTTGACTACTAGTGGTCTTATTTCACAGAGATGAAAATTTGCACTAAGGCAGAGACAAGAACTCACACAGTGACTTTTCCCTCACTAGCAGTAAAAGCATATTAATACTGGTTCAGATACACACTGTTATAACACAGGAATGGATTAACACCTGAATCAATCTGTAGTAAGCATTACACAAACCTGGGGCAAACGTTGACATTTGCAAAACAAAGTGGAGAAGGAAAGAAAAAGTAAAACCAGGGAGATTTGAAAATTACATATGTTGAAATTACATATAGTAACTACATAATGTGCATTTAAGCAAGCAGTAGGCCTGGGGAAAAGGATAAAATAATTTCACCCATTACAATATTGCACAAAAAGACCATCGCATTATCTGCTATTATTCTTGTAGGTTCCTCTAGAAGTGTAATCAAAGACTATAAGTTTAACCCAGTCAAGCTTTTTCTTAAGTAGATAAATTCAGTAGTTTACTCTCAATTTTCACCCACAGCAGCTATACAATGACACAAATCATTTTACTTTAACATACTGAGAAGGAGATTAAATAGAACTATCTGCTCTAAATTATTCCTTTATTGTTTTTAAAGTCACAAGTTTGAAAGTTTGGTGGCTTTTTGCCACTCACTTTTTTTGAATTTGTTGATGAGCAGTCAACCCTCTCATTCTTGTATACAAGACCAGCTGTCACCAAAACCTGCATACTGTTAACTGCTTTTTCTGTTTTAAGGTGATTCAGGAAAAGACACTGGAAATCAAAAAAGAATGACAGCAGTAAAGTTAAAAGTATACCTTGGGATAAAAATTATGAGACATTTATATATTTTGGACATAAAATGCTCATCAACTGCACCGAAGAGTTCAAAGTCTGATTAAAACAAGGAGATTTGATGCAAGTATAACTTTGATGTTGAGAGTAGATGAGAAGGAAAAACAGCACATTTGCAAGTGTCCCATCAAATAAGGTCACTGGCACCCAGAAGCTGACAAAGATAAGAAACATAATGACATAGATCTGAATTCCACCTAGATGAATGTCTTGTCTCTGAGCAAATGCTAAAGAAGGAGCAGCTAACTGGTCTATCTTCCTCTACATAAACTGCTGTTCTGTGGCAAATCAGTGGATTACAAACTACATTATTAGGTAAGCACATTTCTATTGAAAAAATATATCAAAGTAATTAGAATGAGTCTCATATTCAGATATTAAAAACTCTTCATAAAGAATAAGACCTCTTAATGAGAAAGTGATATTCACATCACGATTGTTTTTATGATTTTGTCCATTCACTTAATTATAGCATTATTTGCATTCTTGTTTTAATAAAACAAACCGAAGCAAATCCCATAAAATACCAGTTGAATTACTTTAGGGTTTAAATAACTTATAAAATCCTTTTAGTTAACACACACATTAGCAAATTATGGGGTGCAACAGAATTGGATTATTAACATAACACATCTGGTACTGAGGGTCTAATATTTGTAGTATATGTGCTTTGGTAAGTTTTTTTTTTAAACTGCAGATGCTGTATTTAGAACCAGTTAGCACATATAAATGAATCCTCAAATATGTGAGTCTCTGTTTTAGATTTCTGATTTGGAAAACAAAGGAAAATTAATCTTCCTATTGTAACTATTCAAAAGAGATAACCAAGAAATAATGCTGTAAAATGTTTTCAGCTGAACAGAAGAGTTTAGAGTAATAACACACCAGAGTAACTAAACAAATTGAGTGACATTCCCTATTTACATGCATCTAAACAAATGATTCAATGTCTTTTTGTGGATTTTAGGACAACCTTCTCACACGATACAACATGTTTAAGATGCGATGCTTGTTGTTATTCATACATATAAGTTTGGCATTTCTGAATTTCCTTTTGGAGACAAGTAAAGTAGGTCTTTTTAAAGAACATGTGTTTAGTATCTAGCCTGAAAACCTGTTGCATTTTAGGAAAGTCTGTACTGAGCAAGCTAATAAAAACACATTTACAAAGCACTTCAAGTTTCATTAAGAAACACAGAAGCAAAAATTACAAAAAGTTATGTTATATTATTACTAAATAAAGATTACATAACCGACCTGAGGCTCTCATCACGTTTTGTACTGTTGCAATATGTTGCTTTGGGACAGAGGTACCAATGTAATGCAGAAAACAGTAAAAATTTATAAATACTATCACTGATACTCACTCATGAAGAGAATCCTGGGACAAGTGAACTGTTTTCCTGCTACTGCCTGTTCCAGGAGTTATCTAACAGAAAAAAGAAGGGGAAAAAAAGTCTTTAAATAATTGGTCAGCATGCACATACAGTGCCTGATTACTAAGAAAACCTATCACAAATAGAAAATACAAATAGAGACAGTATGTTAGATGTAGTAAATTCATCTAGCAATATTTTCAATTTTTAAGCAAAATCAGTGCAGAAAGTGCTATACAATTTTTATCAAAATCCTTTATGTATAATCCTGATTGTATATCAGATATCAGGCATTTATAGATGTCAGCTTGAAAAGCCCATGAAGCACTTCATCACCAAGAAACTAAAGTTAGATGTTTTGAAAATCATATTCAACACACCACCCTTATTTATGGATAATACAGCAATAAATTTATTTTAAAAGGCTCCCAAACGCTGTATCCCAATACAAAGCTTTTGAAATTCAAGTTGATGTGAGATGGGAAGGAAAGATAAAATAACTTTTATTCCACTGTACCGTAGTCCTTGTCTAGTGCTTTTGATATACTGAAACTAAAAAATATATGATATGCTTACATTCAGAATGACCTTAAGAATGTGTGATAGCAAATGCAGAGTTTTGAAGATGATGATAATCTGGTATTGCTCAAGAATGTATTCAGTTTTATTTTTGTATTTGGAATTTGCTTAGTTTGTCTACAAATGTAGATGGCTGAAAGCAGAAAAACAACAGATCTCTTGATAAAACTCATGAAAGAATGGAGCAGAATGAAAATTATTCCTGTCAGAAAGAATGCAGCTCCAAGTCTGGAAAACTTAAAACCAGCACTCCCTGAATAATTTGAAAGCTCCACACAGTTCAAGTATTTGACCAAAATCTGTTTCTTTGACTTGAAGAATAATGTCACTTGGAGCTTATTTATTAAATCCATAAGTGTTGTAATTTTCCTGACTAATGGCAATTGAAAAGAATTGGTAATAACATACCAGAGAAAGTGATACAAATTCCTGGTAGGAGATACAAACAGACGCACAAATCCCTAGTAGAGGATGAAGACAAAGTTCATGATCATCTGAGGAACCTGAAGATATAAAAGTCCATGGGACCTAATGAAATGCATCCCAGAGTCCTGAGGGAATAGGTGGATGCAGTTGCCAAGCCACTCTCTGTGACATGTATGAAAAGTCATGGCAGTCAGGTGAAGTCCCCAGTGACAGGACGAAAGGAAACATCACACCCATTTTAAAAAAGGGTAGAAAAAAGGACCCTGGAAACTACTGACCTGTCAGCCTCATCAGTGTGCCTGGGATGACCATGGAACAGATCCTCCTAAAAGACATGCTAAGGCCCAGGGAGGACAGGGAGGTGGTCCAAGACAGCCAGCATGGCTTTACCAGGGGCAAATCCTGCCTGGCCAACCCTTGGCTTTCTGCAATGGAGTGGCTACATCAACAAACAAGGGAAAAGCAGTGGATGTCATCTATCTGGACTTCTGCAAGGCCTTTGACACAGTCCCCCAAAATATCCTACTCACCAAGTTGGAGAGAGATGGATTTGATGGGTGGACTGTTCAGTGGATAAGGAACTGGCTGGATGATTGTATCCAGTGGGTAGTGGTCGACGGCTTGCAGTCCAGATGGAGACCAGTGACAAGTGGTGTCCCTCAGGGTTCTGCACTAGGACCTGTACTGTTTAATATTTTTATCAATGATACAGACAGCAGGATTGAATGCAAAAGTTTGCAGATGATACCAAGCTGAGCGGTGCTGTCAGTAATCCAGAGGGACGGGATGTCATCCAGAAGGGTCTGGACAAACTAGAGGTTTGTGGGCCTCATGAGGTTCAACATAACCAAGTGCAGGGTCCTGCACCTGGGTCGGAACAATCCACACTATCAGTACATGCTTGGAGATGAGGTTTTAGCAAGCAGCCCTGGCAGGTGGATGAAAAGCTGGACATTAGCCACCAGGGCATGCTTGCAGCCCAGAAGGCCAAACACATCCTGGGATGCATTAAAAAAAGAGTGCCCGGCAGACTGAGAGAGGTGATTCTGCCACTTTGCTCTGGTAAGACCTCACCTGGAGTATTGAATCCAGTTCTGGAGGAAGGACATGGATTTGATGGGAGTGGATTCCAGAGGAGGGCTATGAAAATGATCAGGGGGTTGAAATACCTCACTTATGAAGACAGGCTGAGGGTGCTGGGTCTGCTCAGCCTGGAGAGAAGAAGGCTCCAGGGAGACCTAATAGTGACCTTCCAGTACCTGAAGGGGCCTACAGGAAGGCTGGAGAGGGACTGTTTGCAAGGGCCTATAGTAATAGGACAAGGGAGAAGAGTAGTGGAAAAATGGAACAGGCTGCCTATGGAGGTAGTTGAGGCTTCCTCCCTGGAGATGGTCAAGGCGAGGCTTGACGAGGCCCTGAGCAATCTGATCTAGCTGAGGGTGTCCCTGCTTAGTACAGAGGGCTTGTATTATATGACCTTTAGAGGTCCATTCCATCCCAAATAATTCTGTGATTCTATTTCATGGCAGCTACGTAGGTGAACAGTACCTACTGCTTTACCAACATTTGAAATTTACCATTTTACTAGACTTATTGAGGCCTTTTATAGCTGCATGAGAATAATATAAATGACCAAATTTTACTTTTGTAATGTCAAAGTTCACCTAATGAGTGAGAATGTCATTTCACAAAGACAGACCTAGAAGTGTAAGGAAGTATTTTAATATGTAATTTCCAAATTTTAAGATTATAACTAAACTATAACACTCTAGGTAAATATGTAGCACAGCTCTTGAGAGTTACATCCTGCATTAATCTCAAAATGAGGTTTTCATGCTATTCCAGTGGGTATCCCTGGAATACAGTAATCCATTTTCTACACTGTGGCTATAAGAAAAGCCGACTGTGCCTATGTCATGCTTTGTTAGAGGTTCATGATCACATTATCTCATGGTGGACCTGACACTTTTATTCAGTTTACAGTATGTTCTGTGTACAGGCACCTTATTTCCTTTGCCAGGGCTGCTGACAACCTTTTCCACACTATATTAATCTTGTTTGCAGACTTTATCTTGGTACAAATATCAGAAAACTGAACTTTTTATCTCAGGGAGAAAATAAACAACATGTTGACAGAAGCAAAAGCTATTTTCTGGACTAAGATTGGTTGTTTACCTGCAGCCATAGTTATGGAAACAAGTTTAAGTTTCCAGCTTACTCAAAATATATAATCTGAAATTGAATAAACATAGAAATTTCAAGAAAAATTGCTTGATAAATTGCCAGGTTTAATATAGTATGTAAACCACAGAAGTAAGTTTTTTTCACTAATTTATATGTGAATATGAACTTGCTTGGAATACAGTTACAACTGACCACAAAGCACACTACTCAGGTTTCTCTTGCACACCCCAGATAGCTTCACTTACCAAGCATACAGAGAACATTTATAAAACTGAAGTCATAATGCATATATATAGATCTTTGCATAAAACTGAATGCTAATTATTTTAACTCACAAAACATTAATGCAAATTAGTTCCTACTTGCAGACTTATCTAGGGTCTAAAAAGCCACAACAAAACCTATTCTCATCTTCATCTACTAATTTGCAATTAGAAAAATCTACTCCAAAGATGTACTGAATCTCCACAGAAGAGTGTCAATTGCTCAATAAACTGGCAGCAGATCTGAAGACACTGAAATAAAAACAAATACCCTCTCACCTCTGCAGATCCTTTATTCACGTGCTATGGTGATGAAATTTAAGGCAGAAGAAATAAGGGGGTAAAGTAAGTATTAAGTTTTCATTGTGAAACTCAGAACAAACAGCACAGATGGTTTGCATAACTTTTTTTTTTTCAATTGAATGTATGTTAATGTACATGTCTGAGTGCACACATATCAGGAATAAGAACTGCTGTGATGGGAGTGTTTAGAAGACTGAGGGATCAGGTCTTGTAAACTTTAAACAAAGTTCATTCATCACATAACAGTGTAACAGTCAATTCTTACACACTATTAAGCATCCTCCTTATATACAGAAATGTTAGTTTTTAACACTTGTATGCTAAATTAAGTGTCAGTACACAATATAATGGAGTTTTTGGTAACACCCATCTGAGTCACGGGCAAGTTACACGCTATCTGAAAACCACATTTTGTTAAAGTCCAGCATGTGCTGTGGATACTTTTGCCAAATGCTTCACAGGAAAATTGCAGTACATCTTTTCCTAACATAAACACACTAATTTTTCCAAATCTTTTGATGGATAAACTTTTGGAAAAAAATGCCAAGTCATGTTCTAAGGTTCCGATACAACATGTACAGAATTCTGGCTTCAAAAATTCCTTCCTATGAGACATTAAAATACGCAGGAAACACCCAGTAAACTCTTTTAAGCTGTTTAGCAGTATAGTGAACAGTCTGTGTTTCTACAACTTGCATTACTCCATAACTGAACACAATCACACTCATACTGGACCTTAGGTAACTGTAAGTAATATACAAAATGAAGTAGAGCCAGCTCTTTCTTCTAAGAATCACAGCTTTTAGAAAAACTTGTAACAAATGACTAGAAATTATGTCATAGAGGATGAGGAAAACATCAGCCTTCAAAAAGAACAAAAGAAATATCACAGGTCTTCACAGAGACTGACAGTGTTGCAATTTGTTCTGTGGCTCAGTTGCATTAAATAGCAAAATAAGTAGGAACATAAAGGGAAACCAGGGAAATCTTTGAGCCTGCTTTCTTGTCATCTTCCTTTTGTGCAGTCTCTCCAGCAACACTGCACAAGAGATACTGCAATCTACAGTTGATATAACTGATTTAGTATGAATAAAGCTTAGGGTCACCTTTGGAACTCAGAATTTCTTCTGGCTACAAGTCCTTTTCACATTGCTTGAATAAGATGAGAAGGTGATGGCTGCATACTGTTTACAGCTCCCCTGAAACCTCAGTACTCTGAGACAAAGTGCTTCTGTTTTGAAATTATTGTTTTGCCTAAGAAATTACAACCTATACTGATGGGGACAGTAAAATGAGAAAGTATTCAGACTAAGGGGTTTTGCCTCAAAATACATTGTACACTGCTGCCTGAGATGAAAATATATGACAAACTTCAGAAGTGATACACAGAAAGATGGTGGGATTAAACAGAAAGGCAAGAAAGACAGAGGATTTCACTTTGCTGAAATAATGCTGAGTACAGAAACTTTTATTTTAAAATGCTAACAATACAGAATATTTCAGTTCAAAGGGACCTACAATGATCATCTATTCCAACTACCTGACATATTTAAAGAACATTGACAGGTTTGAGGCCTTGACCACCTCTCTAGGAAGCCTGTTCCAGTCTTTGACCACTCTCTCAGCTAAAGACATCCTCCAGCCTAACCTCCCCGGCACAACTTTGAACCATTCCCTGTGTCATACCACTGGATCACCAAGAGAAGAGCTCAGCACCTCTATCTCCATTTCCCATCCTAAGGAAGCTGCAGAGAGCAATGAGGTCAGCCCTCAGCCTCCTGTCCTCCAGACTAGAAAAGCCCAAAGTCCCAGCTGCTCCTCACAGGACATCCCCTTCCAGCCCTGACACCAGCTTGATGGCCCTCTGGATGCATTCAAGGACCTTCACTTCCTTCTTCTGGAGGACGGAAGTACACATAGTACTCATGGTGAGCCCACAAAAACACTGAACAGGACCATACCCTCTTTTGATGGGCTGGTCATAACACAGAGAACGGGAGTGAAAAAATCTACACTACAGTCACAGGTTGCTTGAGCACTACTGTTTATATCAGTAGGGTGAATTATGAAGATGTGTCTGAGAACAGTGTTTTTAGAACTATTTAAAGAAGAAGAATAAATTTTAGTCAGTCAATTAATGCACTTTTAATAATAAAAATATTTTAATTTACATGTACTGTAGTTTAAAGAATGTTACTACCATCTGCCATTAAAAGATACAATAAACTAAAACAACGAACACGTTACAGAGTTACTTAACAATTGTTTATTTCTCATTTGAAGTATATTTTAAAATCTAGTAACTGAGTAGCCCATGGGAAATCAATAATTATTTTAAAAGATAACTATAATACAACACTCACAAATATGAATGTGTTCCATGCAACATATTTTCTTAATACTCAAAAGAATATAAACTACTTTAAAACTCATACTCAGTCACACCTCTTCTCCCTTATTTTTTTCCATCCTATGACACAATCAAGTGAGCAAGTACACGCTCCCTTTATAATTTATGCTTAGTTTAGGAAAAACTTGTGAAAAAATACAATGTCCTATTCATAACTGTATCTCAGATATGCTTTCCATTAATGAAAAAAAAGAATTTCTTAAAATTTAAGTAATGTTTAAGTACTGATAATGATATTTTTGTATTTTAAATTGGATTCTTTTCCAAACACAACACAGCATGTACTGTGAAAAGCTACTACGAAGCTTGTGTTTTACAGGATGTTATTTCCTTGCAATGATTTGGTGGACTTGGCAGTGTTCCGTTTACAATTGTATTTGATGATCTTAACAGGTCTTTCCCTCTCTAAATGATTATATGATTCTATTTAAAGAATCCACACAAGTAATTATGGAAATATTTTACTTGAATATTTAACTTAGCCATCAGTGTGCCACATCCCTACAATGCAAACCCAGTAAAATTTCATTTTCCTCGTATAACTCATTTTATACCATTTCTTCACTAGAAGCATTGGAAAGCACTTACAATAAATAAAACTCTGGATTTAAACTACAACTTTTAAAAAAAAATCATACTCTTTGGTTTGGAGAAATATAGAAAATTAAGAAAATAAAGTCAGCTTTCACAGTATACATTATCAAATCATGGCCATAACCATAGCTTAACATTACCACTTCATATTTTTTCCCCCTCTACAAGCAGATTTTTGCTGAAGGCCCCAACCTGACCATTTCCCAGAAGCATTTCTTTAATGTGCAGATTACCTTTAAGAGAAGATCAATGAAACTCTAAGTCTTCATGAAGATGTGGTTCACTGCCAGAAGAGTTCTATGCCTGTCTCTTTCTGGTCTAGTATAATGCTTTAAAACTGGCTTCTTACTAACCAAGTAATGTAAAAATCAATGGATGGTTGCCATTCTGCTTGCAAAATGTATGCAAGTGACAAGGAAGGAGAAAAACCTCAAGAAAAACAGGTCAAAAGACATGGACATTAATGCTACAGTAATGCCACATATTTCTCTGTACATGTTTTACTGTTTTCTCTTGCTAAGTAAAAAACAAAAACAAACAAAAACAAAAAAACAAACCACAGCTTCTTCCCCACCCCCCCAAAAAAAAAAAAAAAAAAAAGCTTCACATTCCAGATAAAATGAGAATTAGTAAGTTTCTTGGGAGCTAAAAATATGTCCCAGCTCCCCAGTCTCTCTAGTGATCTCACATGATGTAAGACTTTTCTCTACACTACTTTTCACACAAGTGATCAAAATACCTCTGTCTCTTCATACACAGTTTTCAGTTGAATGATTAACAAATGGAAAAACTATGAAATCAGAGGTTAAAAGCAGAAAAGTCCACTATTGAACATATTCAGAGAAAGATGGAAAATTTATATGTCATTTATAAAAGCAAAACAGTGTTTTTCTTTGTAAATCTTTGCTGTTACAGTTTTTCTCTGCTGCTCAATTTGAAATGACTGTCCTAGGTGTAAGATATTTTGTTTGTAAACACTACAAGAAAATTAAAGCAACTCCTCATTAAAAGGAAAATTAAAGATCTTCAGGACTGCATAAACACATAACAGCATTCTGGTTTCAATTTTTTATATTAGGAAAGGGAAAATCTTCAGGGCAGTGGTCTGAATGGTACTAGATAGGGTAAAAAACAATCAATTTTCCTAGTTCATTACTCTGTAAATAGCTAATATTTTTTTAAAAAAAAAAACTTAAATGGAAAAAATTCCTTAGTACTAATTAAATGCTGCAGTAATATGTTGCATATGAAAAAAATGATATTTTGGCTGTCTGTTGAGACATAAAACTCATTCTAGTGTGAATTTTTAGCTTCACTAGGTCAAAAGGATTTTGACTTGAGGGGTACTGTATCCTTATTACTTAAGAATAATCTAAAATGATGAAATAGTGTTTTTACACACCCTCACAGTTATACAGATGGGAAGAAGGAGCAGAGCAGTGATTGGGATACTAGCCTTGACCTGAGAGATGTGGGTTCAATTTCTCGCTCTGCTGCAGGCTTGGTTTTTTGACCTTTGGTAAGTTGCTTTCTGCAGCTCAGTTCCTCATTTGGGAAAAACAAGAAAAACATACAAATAAGACACCTCTTTCCCCACCCAAAGTATTATTCTGTAATAGTTTTTCCTTGCTTCATCAAAGTAATGTAGCATAATGACACAAAAGACTGTGTCAACCACAAGGAATGTCATCAAAGTATTTACTTTGAGACTGCCTGAAGTATACTATTGAAGGTGATTTTTATTCCTACTGTCACAGGACTTATTTAGGAAACAGAAAAAATGTCAAAATGAAATACATCTACATAGATAAGCAGAAATACTCAGAACTCTTTGCAGGTACAGTTCATGGCAGTATAAGCCTACTCAGAGTGGACTAAAACAACATGCACACAACAAAACTCCCATTTTCAAATCACTGCCCAGCTTCAGTAGCAAGCTATGAGTGGCCTCTACTGGCTGACCAAAGGCTACAGAAGTCACTGAGCTTTTTTGTGAGTTTCAACTGTGGTTATCAAGTGTGTGAAGAAATGCTAGTAGAAAGAATATGCTCCTTAGTACTAAACAACTCACTTCATGTTATGGCTCAAAATACAAGGCAAGCATAAGATGAGTGATACAATAGACAGTGGGGAAAAAAATACCTTTTACACTACTGTTCCTAGGATTTGTCAAAACATTTAATGTAAAAAGCCCATTTTTCAAAAGCTGATAATGCAATTCAGCAACATTTTTTATACTACCTTTAAAGGTTGAAACAAACTTCAAGTAGTTTATATTTTTTAATGTAAGTTTTATACTTCAATTATTATATGAACCATATGGTCTGGATGCACAATTTGAACGCCTGTTTTGTCATCTGAGAAGCTATGATAACAGACTACGTAACTATTCTTTTAATAAATGTGTAAAGTTGCACTTTTCACTATTTGTAACATTAAAAACAGTACCATATATAATAATAAAATATTAAAACCTAAGTATGAAAGTGCATCTATTGCCACAAAGATGATCTACAATTTTCTTAAACTACATAAAATACTGTATTTTTATTAGGGGAAAAAAGGGGAGAATAAACCATAATTAATTTTCCTTTTAAAACATTGATTGTAAACAGTACAACTTGAACAGAAAAGAGTAAAAGTTGTCCAAAACATAGCCAAATATACTTATTATTGCACAATATCTATATTTAAACAATATAAACAACAATATTAGATAAAAAAGATAGTACCAGTAATAAGGAAGTAATTTTTTTACCTCACCTTTCTTTTCTATAGAAATATCTACCTGATTTGCCACTTTCCCACATTTTAATTGCACTCTATCAAGAAGGATTATTATCAACCATAAGTGACTCCCAGTGTCAAAAGCTGATTGTCTTCATAATTAGCCATACAGTTCTCATACACAACACTGTACCCTCTGATATTTCCAGCTCCTGTTCTGGATCCTGCCTGATTTCAGAGTTCTGCCTCATTTCAGAATTCAGTCCCATTATCTCCACTGCTCAAAATTGTTCACAGGGTTATCTGGCTGACATATACGATAACCCTCCATCTCACCAGACACCACTGGGATATGACATGCTGACCCACAGTAAGCCTTGATTATTAGCTTGAAACACACACCATATAAATGGAGCTTCAAGCCAAATAATTTATTTTAAACTCTCTTCATTTTACTTATACATTGAAACTCATTTTAGCATGCTGAAATCAGTTCCATTAATCTGTAGAGCCATAAGATATTTAGAAACTTTAAAATTTTGACTATTACTAGAAAACAGAAGAAAAATACTATGACTAAAAAGCAGACTGGACATAATGCCTTTTTATTTTCAAAAGAAAAAGGGATTTTAGTTTAATAAATTATAGTCAAATGAAAAACAAATGGCCAGACACTGCAATTGAACAGAATGTCCCATTGCCTGCACTATACTGAAGCCCAAGCTCTTATCACACTGAAAAAAGGCTTGTAGCAGACAGAAATATGGTGAGGTTCCATTCTTTTTCCATCTTTTCCATACTACCACACTACCAGAGACTGGGAAAGCAGTCAGGATTAGCAACCCCCAACAGAGGTGGGAAAAACTGATCTGTTTAAATAAATCTCCCTCTAACCCACAAAGTGGCTCCCTATCTAGTACATACAGTTCTGCAGGGTGCAACAGTCTTGAACCAGTCAAGTTTCATTTGCATGAAAACCTCATTATCTTTTATTTTTAAAAGGGTCACTCGGTGAGACATATTAAAGCCTGGACAACAAAAAACTGTTTTGGTTTTTTTTTTTTTCAGGAGAATGAGCCGACAGGAATACTGGGCTCAAGAAAATGCTGATAGCAGCGTACCTAACAGTTCCCCACTTGAAGAAAATAATTCAAGTATAAGAAATTTAGGCTTCAAATATTATCCTCTGGTAAGAGTTGGAATAAAATGCCTTTGAAAATTTATACAATTTTCTCAATAACAAACCTTACGAAAATGATGCATTTGAACATCTAAAACAGAAGTACGACATTATGCAGATTAGGTCAGCTTACAGTTAAATAATTAGTGCTGGCAAAAAAAATTTTCTTCTTTTTTTTTTTTTGAAGTGAAGTTCCTACCAGAAGGGTTCACCAGTGGTGAAGCAGCAGGAAAAAGGTTTTATGGGCAACTTGGCCAGTTTCACTGCTGTCAGTATTATATGTGGATTACTTGTTTAATTATTTTGTAGTTGCCTGTACATAAAGGTTTTTACCCTGCAAACTTACATGACTGGTAGATTTTACAAATCCTTCTGTGTTTCCACTTTCTCTGTCATTTGCACTTCTAATATATAACTGTAACCATTGATTCCAATTGTAAATGCCAGGAGAAGTGATCAGGAAGCTCAGAAATCAGCTTTTCACTGGGCACTTTTAAGGTCAAGTTAGATTCAGGCTTAAGATACCTTTTTATTTTTCTCCCCGAGCTAAATGATGTAGAAATAAAATAAGTTTGAAATTATATTACAATAAATAGTTTTTCTTAGCTAGAGATTCTCAAGCTTTTCCACCATCTTGTCTTCAAATAGCAAGTGTAAATAATTTATGACTCCTATTACAGAAGCAATGGAAACAAGTAGATTCTAATAGAGGAAAAGAAAATAATCAAAAGTGGCAATTCCACTTAAACATTTTAAAAAAGACTTCTAAGCTTAATATCAGGTCCACACTGGGATATCAACAAGCTGATATGGTGGCATTGCATCTCAAAATTTCTAAAATAATGCAGATATCAAAGGTGTATCCTATGGAAAGCTTATGAATGGATCGTGCAAACTCACCACTACTTTTATTTGAAGACAAAACTGTATTATCTTACTTTCAAACCTCTCCTTATCAGTAAGAGCACTCCAAGGTTCTCTTTGTATGATATCAAGGCCTATATAATGGAAAACATCACAGAGTGCTCTTGAGAGAGACTATAGTTCTTTACAGGAATTTAAACTTGTAATGCATTAAAATCTATACCAAAACACTAATTCATTAAGGAAGAGAAGACTGCTCTAGGAGCAGAATGCTGCTTGTATCTGCTACCTACTTCTCCAGCAAGATGAAATATCTTTGCAATGTTTTGTCCTGTTTTTGATGGCACACAACTTACATTTACTTGGTAATTTTACGTTATTTTGTTAAAAGAGTGGATACTTCTGGATTTCTGGTATCAAGTTAAACTTACTTTTGCAACAGACAAGACAGTTTATATGTCAGAAAGTTGTGTTTGGCAGGTGAAAAACTTTTGCTCTTTTTAAACTTAAAACTATGTACAGGAAAGAGAGTTTAAGCACTGGCTAAAACAAGTGTGTGTGATACTGAAGAGAGGGAAAGGTGTCTGACTCAGTGGCTGCCTTTACTGCATGACAGAAATCAGGGCACTGTCTTTTATAAAGGCTCTTCCATTCCTATTATTAATATGGGGGAAAGACAGTTCTACTTTTCTGGTCAGACCCAAGAGATTAAATTTTGGTCCCTATGCAACACATTAGCTGCCTTGGGCTTCTGAAATTCCTCATAAAACCACATATGGGCAACTTTTGGCTACCAAAAGCATATCCTCTACTTATGAAGCATCTGTAGAAAAAAGGACAAGAGAACTAACTTTTTTTTGGGTACTGACTATACAGAAAGAACAAAGAAATAAAGAAATAAATAAAGAACATTTTTCTCCCTAAGTGTTTAATGTGTTGCAGAGCACAGAACGCAACATTACTTTTCAGACATGAATCTGTAAAGCACTTTCTGCCAGGTCCTAAAGATAACTAACTTCCCATCTACCTTGGGGCAGAGATCATACAACATAGAACTGCCACCTGTGACTATCAACAACTCTCCACACAATGCCAAGGGAATTCTAAGTTTCTCTTGGGAAGTGAGAAAACTATTTTACCTGTTGGTAGAGAGGGAAAAATTCAGAAGCCAGAGAGGTCTTTGTCACAGAGAAGATCTTGAATTAAATATCAATATTCTGAACTGATATGTGTATGTTATTCTGGAAACACCTAGAGTTAACTTAGGCCCTGATAAAGACAAATAATCCTAAAAGCTTACAACTTGTATAAGAGCATGACATGACTCACCAAGACAATATTCAAGAAGAGGAAGGAGGAGAGTATTGACATAGAAATATACTCCATGAGCTACTTATGAGTGACGGTCTCAGCACTAAAATTTCTACGTACCCAGAAGTTTTCAGAGACTATTTGTGGTACAATATGACGGTCACCAAGACATAAACTTAACTTTCAGCCAAGGGAAGTATTTTTGCATTCTTCTTTGGAATGCTGGAATACATATTTGGTATTAGTTTTGGAATGGAGGAAGAGGAAAATGAGCCAGAAAGAAAGCAGGAGGTACTGCGTGTAAAGATTACCATAAAAAACTGGAGTATTTGGAAAAGAACAGTTCCACAGAAATCTATAAGATAAAAAATAAGAATCCATTGAAGGAAAGTAGTGATTCTCCCTTTAAAAAGTGGTGCTTGAGAAATTATCTGAATCTCTGCCTTGTTCAAGTCTCAAAGATATCAGGTTAATATGACTTCTCTCCCACCCTCAAGAGGGCTGAGTAAATACCACCAACACAAAGCCTTGAACACATCACCTGCTATTCCAGTTGGTTGTGGCACAATCCTGGGAACAGTTTATAAAATTTCACTTGCTGCTAATGAATATCTGTGATGCTTGCTTACTAAATGCAAGCTTCAGGGTCACTACCTGGATAGGGCTCTGAGCAACCTGATCTAGTGGGAGGTGTCCCTGCCCATGGCAGAGGGGGGTTGGAATTAGATGATCATAAAGGTCCCTTCCAGCCCTGAAAATTCTATGATTCTCTTTATCTACGGAAGCAATATTATGTTGTTGGCTATTCCATTTCATACCAAATACCTGACAACTTTACACAGTATCAGGGGCTGAACTGAGGGCACTCAGCATGTTAATAGGCCTGGTTTGGTTTGTAGGCAGGTTTAACACCAGAAAGAAGGGTAGGCTCCCAAATGTTAGTAAATGCTCAGATTTCTAAAAAAAAAAAAAACCACCAAACCAAACCAAAAAATTGCTGGCCAAGGTCAACTATTTAGTTATTAACTGGACCCCAAAAGGGTAAATATTGCATTCCACAAAGTTAACTGGAAACTGTGAGTTTAAGAAGGATTACAGCAAATAAACAGATCAAGTCATGGAAAAAAAAATAAATATAAACAGGCACACTACTAACTTTGGCTGAATCTCTTAAGAAATTGCATTTGATTGCGGCATTAAGGGAATTAGTTATTAGTTATTAGTTATTAGCATGGTGTTGTTGCATATAACATAACCCTCAACAGTGTTAAGTTTTTCAGATGGCCAAGAAGAAAAAGACATATCCATTTGAAACTGGCATTATGACCCACAGATATTTAACTAGCACAAAACAAAATACATTTTGAGGCTTTTTCCTATTATTTCTAAAAGCATAAAAATATAGAGGTACATAATTTATGAGGAATGTTGTTGGCAAGAGACAGATGTTCACTGACAAGGTGCCATAAAGACCATGATATATTTGGGAACATTTTCAAGTTCTTCCTGCATATAACTGAATGCCGAGGAAAATAATTAACTGAGCAAAGAAATCTTACAGAAAATTCTGTAAAGTTACTGAAGCAGTTCATAAGCAAAAAGAACAATTCAGAGGTCATTTGTCCAATACTGAATCAAAACATGGCACCTACTGAGGGAGTGAAAGCCTTCTCTTCAAGGTGTATGTGAGAAAATGTTACTATTTGCATGGTTGAAGATACCTGCTTGGAAAAACAACACATACAACAATCTTTACAAAGAAGGTCCTTTCAACTCTGAAATTGAGTGATGCAGGCACACTCTCCCTACTACAGTTTTTCTTAGCTTATCCTTAACTAAACCAGATTCACACAATATGAAGTGTCCTGAATCTTGATAGTTTTTTATTCAAGAAACTTGACACATAAAGAAATGCTCTGTAATTTTGTATTTATTTATATATTTTAAAAATATGTTTAAAAGCTCAACTCCTTCCACTGCTAATAGTATAGCTAACTCTCTGGTGCCAGGGTGGCACCAGCAGTGGGTTAATTACTGTACCCATGAAACCTTTTCAGAAATATCTTGTACTTCAGCCCACGACAAGAATTATTTTTTATTTCCTGCTTTTACTTTCAGACCTGCAAGATCAGCTTTGGAAGCTTCTGCTCTAAACCAAGTTCTATTTACTTCCTATGATAGATCTTCTATCACTGAAATTGATTGATCTCTGAGGTCCCTTCCACCCCAGCCAATTCTATGATTCTATGATAAGAGTTGGTGAAAGAACCATACTTCTCACTTATTCAAAGTAAAAGTCTATCAGCTCTGTAAGTTTTAACATCAACCTACTTAAGATAGATTTTGTGGCTAAATGAACAGAAGTGTATTTTCCATTTGTACCTTAGCTTAAAGCTTTTGAAGTTATAGGAAATAACTTAGTATGATAAACCTTTATGGCACCATTTCACCCTGATAAATGTTTCACTCCTCTTTTCTGTTGTGGAACTTTGCCACAATCTTTGAATGGACTTCATTGATCTTTAGATAAGAATTTAGTGTGCCATGTGCAAAAACATTTTTGGTGAAAGGTAACAGAAACAAACAACACTATGCACTGCTCTGGATTGAATTAAGAATAAAGTAACATTGTATTTTGCTACACTTAAATATTTGTGCAATTTCTGCCAAATAAAAATATTTCAAGAACACTATTTCCAAGGTTTAGTTTTAGAAGTCAAAGAGTAAAAACAGGAACAGAGAAGAGCAGGGGAAAAATCCTTGATACCTGAAAACAGAGATCTGACATGCTTCCAGACCATCCCAAGGCAACTGGAGTATGTTTTATTCATCACACCACAGGGCTTCATATTTTAAAATTTACAAGACCTGGGGAGGAGAAAAAGGGATGGGAGGACCAAGAGATTCTGTTTCGATTCTGCAGATATATCTGTATTTACACTATTTCTCAACATGTATTCTACTTCAAAATTACTGCAGTTTAAGTACAGGAGATATTTTAAAACTCTGAACATTTCAGTGTCAGTTCTCCTTACACCTGATGTGTGGAATAAGCAACCAATGAATGCCTTAATGCCAAAAGAATAGACACTACATCTTTCCTGTATGAAGAACATTTTCTTCTTTATATGCTTTAGGATTCTGATCTACAAAGAAGTAATTGGCTTGTGGGTTTTTTTTGTTTGTTTTTTGGGTTTTTTTTGGCATCCTCACACAAGCCTTTGGGTTTCTATTAAAATATACTTATTTTTAAACCAGGTACAATGCTCTGAGAGATCTATAGCAGGGTTTCAAAATTACTAAGGATGAAACTAAGTAAAATACAAGTAGGGGATCTCCGAAAAAAACCTGCAGACTTGGGTTTGGTGTTAGCTCCCCATCACACCCTAGTTTAACACAATTCTGGAAAAGCAGCTCCTAAAAATTTAAGTTTTCACAGTTCATCAGGAGTACTTGGATATGACTAACAACTTCTGAGCTGAAAATCTTACCCCTAATACTATGGAGCTCTTTCCTTATCATAGAATCATAGAATCATAGAATTGGCTGGGTTGGAAGAGAACTCAGAGATCATCGAGTCCAACCCTTTTACCACCGTTGCGGTTGCTAGACCATGGCACTGAGTGCCACATCCAGTCTCCTTTTAAATATCTCCAGGGACGGAGAATCCACTACTTCCTTCTCGGCTTGTTTCACATAGCAAAGACATAAACCTGCAGGCAAAGCTGCAGATAAGATATGTGGTAGACTAAAAAGACCTAGCAAAACCATACAGAACCCCCACTAATTCCCTCAAAGCTTCAGCTATCAATTTCAATGGAGTCCTTCGGTTCTCAATAGAAGTCTAAGAAGGGAATAAATGCTGGAGATGAGACAAGGGTTTTGAAAGTTTGCTGACTTCAGAAGCCATAAAACTTGAGGTTCATCGGGGCAGGATGTACCTACCATCCTTGGCATGCATTAGAACAGTCCTCATCTATTATTGAATAATCAATTGCATTCAGCTCATAGAAGTGCAAAGCTACAGTTCAAAACACGAAGCTTTAAAGATGCCACACAGTAGCAGAAAAATAGCATAATCTTTAAGATGTTTGAAAGAAGAAAGCCCTAGGAATCCTAACTGGCGATGTCATTTTTACTTGGTGTATTACAGACAACTTAAAAAAAAACCCTAAGCTTTACCACTAAGAGTATTTAATTTCTCAGCCATATGACTCACTCATATGACTCAGAGTCATAAATGAAAAGGGCTCAATTGAACAGTAAGCTCCCAAATCAAACTTTTTTAGTTGTCTTAAACATAACTGTATGTACCTCTTTAAGGGTGGAGAAAATATTAACTTTATGTTCTGAAGCTTGCCCATCTTTCTGTCTGCCTAGTGTAACATTTGTACCTATGTGTCAAGACAAGCTGCTTTTCATTCCAGAAATGGTATTTCAAATCTACTTTTATTTTAATTGAATCCTTTGGGGATACAGTTGTGATAGCAACACATTCTGAAAATGCCTAAGTTTCAACCAAAGCATTTTCAGATTAAATTATTCAATATAATAGATGACTTCCTTAAGAGGCTACTAAAATCAAATAAAGCATTTAGAAATGTACTGTGTGTATCACCAGTGTAGCTTTTCCACATTTACCAGACTACAAGTAAGAACACATGTATGTAAATGACCAATATATTACATAGAGCTTTATGTATTCTGGTGTTCTACAGTAGACCTCCTATCACTACGTGATGAACAAATAAGAACTTGCATTTTATCTGAATGGATTTACCTTATGTTTACACAAAAATATAGCATGTTGATTCCAAACCAGAGTGGAAATATCTTTGAGTAGTGAATTATGTGTCTTGAACATTGACAATGCAGGCCCACAAAACTGCCAGTTCTCACAACAATGGAGACAAAAATCTCCAGCCTCAGCACTTCAGAAGAAACTGAATGCTACTAAGATGACACTGTATGGATACACTACTTCCAGTTTTATTTGTTCAAATTTGTTTTACCTTTATTTACTTTTCTGAACGGACTAGCTTTTAAGCTGGTATAAATATTCATATTAAATGAGCTACAATTAGTTAATTGATAAAGCTGCCATCCCTGTACTAGCTGAGGAGCCAGTTCTAAAATGTGCACTGATAAATATTTATGTTACCAGGCCAGTAAACTTCAAATAGACTTGAAAAAGGAAACGTTAAGATTCACAATACCACATGTCTTCTCCATATTGCTAGACAGTAACATTTGTATTTAACAGTTAATTATCTCACAGTGAGAAAATGGTCATTGGCTTCCATTTTCAAAGCAGTCACATATGTTTAAAGTATAAATATCTTTTGGCTCTTAAACAAGAAGAGACTGATGGATATTCAAAAAGGGCAGCTGCCACATTGTTCCCTGGGTGCAACACAATGGCAGGTCAAACTTTTGTTCCTCTTGTCCTACAAACAATTTTCAAGCCCACGTTCAATAAATAAATTTGGTCTCAGCACTCCCAATCAGGGCTGCACAATCCCCTCAGTAGCAGACCTATGATAAATGGACTTATTTTCCCAAATCAAACACTTGAATTTAAATTCAGATGAGTTAATGCAAAGGTCAACATTGTAATCAGTTCTTTTGATCTTTATAGAATTTCTAGAGTAATACATAATAAATCTGAAACAAGGCAATTTGCAGCTCTGTATGTGTGGCTGGTAATAAAAATCTTAACGATTAGAGCCTTTATGTACTTAGGGAACGTTTTATAGTAATAGCTATACTGAGAGCCTCAATGCATGGGGAATGATGGCAATAGATAACACTGAAAGACATGATTGCTTGATTCTTTATATAGTTTATACAGTATGTATAGATTATAAATTTTAAATTAAAGCACAGTGTTTCTGAAGAAGCTCCCAATGTTTTTTCTAATATTCTATTTGTATCCTCTCCAAAATATAGTCTTGATAAAAACTGATGAATTTAACAAACAACTTACATATTGAGAATTTAATTGTCCCTCATACTAGTCTGTTACTTCAGCTAACCCTAAAGAAGACATAAAAATCTCTGTGCAGAAACTGTGCACATATGCCCTGATGTCCTAAATATACGAAGACACGTATTTAGAATTATAGTATCTCACATCTCTTATGAACAAAAACATGATTATTAGACAAAAGACATTCCAATTGAAAACTGAAGCATATCCTCTTAGAAGCAGACTAGAATGTCAGCAGTCATATGAGGTAATCTTTAAGATCAAAAGGTTAAATACTGATATTTTTTTTTTTAAATAATCAACTTTACAGCTTTCTTGATAATAATCAGATAACTATGCAACCACTAAGAGCTGTAAAAACATGTTCCTTGTTCCAATTTCAAAAAATAAATGAGACATTAAAGAACAGAAATTTAACGTGTCAGAGAACACTTTCTGTAAACATACAAGTATGTAGGAAAGCAAATATAGACTACAGTTTAGGAACTGCAGAAATAATACTTATTAAGGAAAACTAAGACTAGACAGGAAGGCCCAAGAATTCATCCATGGAAAGAGCAACTGAGAATCCTGCTATCTGGGCAGATCATTTGTCTGCATCTGTCAATGAAGTTCAGAAAGAACAAATTTTATTTATTTATTTACTTTCCCTATTCAAAATTCTCCTCTTCTCACAGAACATACACATCTCTTTGGGAAAAACAAAACTCTTCACTCCCTCCAAATTCACTTACCTGTTCATTATACAAACTAAGTAAAAACACCATCACACAGATGCATAACTGATACTTGCACAGTGGTCATGAGAAGAAAGGCTTACTGCTCGTTTTTGGTGCAAGACACCCTTTTTTCTGTAATGGAGTATGTGATGGTGATCCTCTTGGCATGCTTGGAAGACTGTCTTAAGTCTCATCAAATGAAATAACACAACTGCTTTAAGGTGAATACACTTGCTGCATAATATAGGGGTTGTGAAGTATATCTAAGCCTAAAGATTCTCTAAAGAATCTGACTTGATACTGCATGACAGGTCTATTAAAAGTTATCATTAGTCGAAAATCAATACACCCACAAGTATATATAAAATGGATTAAAATCACAGCTGATCATCTTCAGCCATAATTATATACAGGGAATCTTCTTCCAATAGACACATTCCTTGTAGTATTCCACAGGAGTCTTGATAAAGATACCAAACATCAAAAAGCTAATGCAAAATTGGAAAAAACCCAAACAATCCAAACAGTAAGTCAGAGCAGCCAGCAACGCAGGAAGTGTCAATGCTGCTATTGTGGCAAATATTGACAACTTATTTTTCACAGCTCTGAAGCTGTTCTTTTGAAAGAGGCTGCTGGTTATTGGTGATTCTGAATTATTTCATTTAACTTCCATCTCACTATTCTCAAAACTCTGTGCAAGGGGAGGGACTGACATGTGTAAAACTGCTCCAGTGAGGGCTTTCTTGAGTCTTTCACTGCCGTTTCTTATAAAAAAAGCAGAGGAAGCTGCTTGCTATGAAACCAATAATGTCATGAGGAGGACCACTGAACACTGGTGATAGGACTGGTTTCTGACACATCACACTGCTGGCTCAGTGTGAAGAAGAAAGAGGGAAAGCAGGACATACAGAGCTTCAAAGACAGCAAGTTATTATAAAAGAAGCACATAAATTGTCATCTCTGATTATCACATTAATAAACTCAAGCCTGCAAGAATGTAGAGTTAAATAAAAGAGAAATAGTTTTCCTAGAATGAGATCACAGCCCACTGAAGCAAATTGCATAGGGAGGCCTCTAGGATGAAGACATCTTTAGCTTTACAGAAAAACACCCAAGGACTCGGTTTGTGATTTTGAAACAGAAGTGACAGTACAAGCTAGTAAGTGTGACTGAAGACCAAATAACCACACTGGGGGAACTGCTTTTGCTGTTAAGGTAACAGTTTGAATGCATTCCTATAAGGACTACTTCAAGAAAACAAAGGCAGGAACACAAAACAGTAATCTTGGTACCTTCTACACAAGTCCACATGGCACAAGAAAAGAAAAAAAATTCCACATATGAATACCTGAAAAGCAAGGTGTGACTCTTACATCACATTTCTAACACAGATACCTTTCTGTACTGGATTATTTGCTATAAAAACAAACCTGGAAGGACATTAAAAGAAAAAAAAAAAAAAGCATGTTAAGTTTGGAAAACGATTGGAAAAGGGAAGACAGAGGAAGGAAAAGATATTCACCCAAGGAAACAATCTTACTGCATTCTGAAGAAAACAATCTTACTGCATTCTAAATGGATATAAAGAGGGCTAGGGTTTATTTTGAAAGAATTATTTTGTCAAGGCTAGACAAGAAACTGAAAATATAGAAAGACGGGAACCTGAGCAAAATATTAAAACTGTGTAGAAAGACAGCAAAAGAAAGGCTGTTTCTTAGCAAGACAGCCAAATAACATGACTTGGAAAGAAAGCTAAGTCAAAGCTGACACAAACTACTGACTGATATGACAAGGGCTGGGAGCACTCTCCACAGTGATTCAAGAAGGGAGTGTCATATATTTATATATAAAATAAAAACAATACAGTAATGATAGCCCACATGAGATACTGAAATATTAGAAGTGAGAGGTGAAGGAATGTGTGAGGTGTGGAAAAAATTAGTTATGGATAATGTCTTGTTATAAAAACTGGTTTTGTTTGTGCTTTGCTATAAAAATTAAACCCTAATACTGCATACTAAATTATTTCTACTATTCCATCTGCTGTTATACACTATCCTGTCTTTAGCTGTATCATAATGAATAATTCTCAAAATCATTTTGTTGTTTGTATTCAAACCAAATCAACCACAACAGTATACCAACATTTTAATGTTAAATATATTTCTTTTAAAGAAATCTATGTTTGCAGAATGGTAGCTATAAATTTGCTATCAGCTGGCAGATTAAAGCCCCCACCCAATATGCAACTATAATTTAGTAATTAAACATTTTGGTAGTATAATTAGTGCAAATACATGTGACTTGCTAAGTAACAAATATAATAATTAAGATGTGCAATTACACAATTATCATGTGTAATTACATAGGCTCTCTAAAACTTTTAGACATGATGAAATACTATTTTAAGAGATCCCAGAGATTTCACAATTCATCTTGTGGATTACAACCACATAACCAGTTCATATCACAGATTTAAATGATGGAATGTTTTTCCTCCAGAAAAGAACTGCAGATGGAAATAGCAGAAATGACAGCCATGTAATTAAAAATATCAGTAATGATATCTGAGCCTAGAGTCTGAGCTTTATAATGCAACTAGTCTAGATTTTCAAGACAATTCCTGGTGCTTGGATTCTCACATTGTAAAAGGTGCTATTGCCCTACAATATTCAAGAAAAACTAAACTGAGCTGCAATACATCTGTACAAAATCAGCCAAATGAGGTACTACCAAAACTGCTTCCATCGATTCTTTGGTTTGTTTTTTTATGCATAAGAACTATTGGAATAAAACAATCAAACAAAGCAGATTACATCTATTTTAAAATCCTTAGATTAGCATGATGGTTATCAAAGCCCTGGGCAATTTCTTTATGGTATGAAGATCAAGTGGAGAACAGCTGAAAAAAATTGAAAGAACTGTTTCAAGCAGAAGTTTGAGAGTATTTAAGGTACTGATTTAAAATATCTTGTACACTGAGAACACTACTGAGAACTTCCATTATAATTTTTGTTACACAGTTGGTTACTATGAACAAAATTATGAATTCAAATGGTTTTCTTGTACTAATTCTTTGCAAACTAAACGATCTGCTGCTTAAAAACAACAACAGGGAACTGCAGTTGTAAAAGAGAGAAAAACATCATTACAATATACCAGGTGATAAAAACATTACTTAAATAATCAGTATGGGGCTGACTGTGAGATCACGGGCACTCAGCACACAGTTTTTCAGAATCCATCCCTGCAGTACCTTGATTCTACCATAATAACAAGAAAACTTCATCAGAAACCAAGTGCATTCACCGACTCAATTAAAAAACAGTACTGTAGTCTTCTGATGCCAACTTAATTACAAAGTATTAGTAGTGCTTTTTCTGTTTGTGGGTTTTTTTGTTGTTTTCTGAATGACTGGTTTTAGAAAGGCTTGCCAGAGCCCTTCACCTTCTTCGGTTTGGCTATGAGACTACTAGCTATACAAAAGCTGAAAGCTCCTTTTAAAGTACTAAACCAGACTACTTTTCTTGGTCAAATTCGGTACAAAGTATGCTTAGACTTTAGTAGGAAAAGAACTTGTGAATTTCTTCCTGTCACAAAATGCTACACTTCCATGACCCTCATCCAGCTCTTCTTCAGCTATATTGTTGCTTTCTAGCTCTTGAATTAGTGTGCAAAGCTGCAATATTTATGAATTTTTATTTTTTATTTAAATGAAGGATAAAGTATGTATAAGCAGTGCTATGTGTACACTGACACACTATAGAAGTCACTGGAGAAATCACAGAAGTAATTCCAGGAGAAAAGAAATCTAGGCGTTCAACCAAAGGTCTACATTCTTGCATGCTTTACTTCTTGTCCACAAGTACTGATTTCCATTTTGCTCAGGGACACAACATTAACAGCAAGAGAGAATGGTGCCCACACACAGCACTATGAGCTGGTTGTTACAGAGACTACTGGGACAGAAGCAAGATGTGGATTAGTAAGTTTTGCTAGCAGAGGTGGGCAATGAACCTTAAATTTGCACCTTCCCTGTAAATTCAGTACTATGAATGGTATGGAGCTATTCCAAGACCAGATTATGCTTCTACCAGCATCATCAGTACTGTTTCCCAGGACACATATACAGCTTTAGGTATTCTTCTCATGAGAAGGCTCTAAAATCTAAATTTTGTGTCAGGAAAGCAACTTGCCAACAATCCTGCCTCAGATGCCTAAGCTGTGCAAGGAAAACCAGGTTTCAGTCACAGATTTTATACTAGGTGATTCTGTGCATTTTGAGGTATGTTTGCTTTGGTCTGAGGCTGAAATATCCAGTGACCTACACATGCACTGAGTATGACACCAGGGAATGGAAAAAAAAAATCTTTTTAAAAATTATGATGTATATTATTCTCTAGCAACCAGAAACCAGCAAAATGTTTACTTCAGTGCAATTTGTAGGTGTTTAAATTTCTGAATCTTGCTGTTCTCTTAATGGTAAATGAGTCCGTCAACAAAAAAACAAAGCCACCTTTTGGAGATATAATGCTGATAAAATAAACATACTTCATCTTCTAAATAGTGCAATTAAGATTTCGTAGGCATAGAAAATTAAGACATTAAGAAGAAGTTAGAGAATGAAGTATTCTTCTTCATATGTAACTTATTTTAATATCACTCAGTGCTTCAACTTGGTTGGACATAGACTTTGAGAAGCACAGAGAAATACTTTTATGAAAATTTTAAAAAGATGATTACACAACATTAATAAATACTATTTAAGTATTATCGTTTCACAGTTCCCAATTCCTGCCACAATATTCTTAGTATCACCTGCATACCATTTGATGTATGAGTTCTTGCAGGGAAGAAAACCAAAAGCACTTGATTTTTTTTTTTCTGATTTATTTCCACTTAGTTACATTCGGTGACTTGTCTCTAAATTCTTCCCATTCTATTTACTATCTTTTGTTTTTCCCACACTACTCCCTTGCTGTCTTCCCTCCTTCAGTTCATGCTCTCACATCACAAAACCAACCTAATCCTATCAGAAGGCTATAGAAATAAATCATACACATCACAAAGTTTTGTTTCATCCACAAGATATCACTACTTGTGAAATAATCTTTTTGCTTCCTGCTTCTCCTGTTCTAGGTATTTAAAATTTTGAAGATCCCTGAGTCCAGCATCACTTTTACTTTCGACTTCTGTTCTGCATAGTTCACTGAGAATCTGAAGTTTTAGGGTCTCATGATACTCATGCTCAGCCATGCTTAAGTATATTTGCTAAAAAATTTCAAATTTAATTGACAATTTGCAGATAGAATACACACAAGAAATATCTTAACTATGTTAAAAATTAAAAAAACCCACTACCACACCACAACAGAACAACCCTGACACCATACTAGACACACTGATGAATTCAATTCAGCTTACACAAAACTAAATAGTACTCTAAAATTATAGTACTCTAAAATACCTGCCTTGGGAGATTGTGTGCAAGGGTAGCATCCATGTCCAACAGAGGATTTCAGCTGGACAATGATGAAAAGTCCATATGTTACAGTGCCAACATAAATTATGTTGGAACGTATGGTCAGGCCACAGAGGGGCTCAAAAATAGGTTAGAAACAGCTCTCTGACTGAAAACAAATTGCCTAAATTCCAGTATGAGAAAACTGTGTTCTTGACATATATTTTCATGTGGCTACTGCTGTTTTGAGTTAAGTCTATAGAGATGGAATACAATATGCTGCTACTTCAAATTTGGAAGCTGTTATTCCATCAAAACACTAAAATGCAGAGAAATCTGCATGGGTCTGATGCCTTCAGGCTTAGAGATTTATTATGAAATAAAGAAAAAAAAGAATGATGGTATGTCAGTTGGCCTGAACATCAGCTATTGAACCTGCATTATGGAGGGAAGAAAATCTCAGAGACTTCTAATCATCATAGACATTTACAAACATACAAAATGTTTGTAAAATAAATATTACTGCACAGTTGAGATGTGTAAAATATAAAACTACTGAAATATAAATAAAAGAGCATACAAGCTAGAATAATATTCTCCCATTGCATTTAGTACTCTTAAAATGAAAAGACTATCTGATTCTACATATCTATAATGCAACACTTCACAACTCTTCATCTTTTAAAGCCAGGATTAAGCTTTGTAAGAACCTATTCTGAATGCAAAATACAAGAAACTGCTGTTAAGCAGCTTGCAATCTAGATACTATAAAATTGTAACCTCTAACAAAATCACCTTCATTTTAAAATGATGACATCTGATGGGATTTTTTTTTCTCGAAACTAAGTATCTTAAAACACAAGTACAAAACAAATTTACAAAGTGCAATTATATTGACTTCATAAATTAATATTCAATAAACTCAATTGTCTTCTGTTGAAGAAGTGCTACACCTCTAAGGGGAGGAATCAATCTAGGATTCACTGATTAACGTGTTATGTTGATTAATCCTATGATCTCATTGAAAAGTCTGAAGATCAAATGAATATTAGATGTCACACTAAGCAGTATTCAGTTTTCATGTTTTATTGCTGGTGTAAAACATTTTTTGGAATAATCCTTTATGCTTGTCTGATAAACACACTTGAAAGCTACACATGTGATGTAAAGTCAGCAGAGCTGGACTTAGCAGCGAAAAGTATCAAGTTAAGATGCATTAAGACAATTAGGATTTATAGTAATTACAAGAAACTTGCCAAGGGCTAAGTAACTCTGCTACTTCTATAGTATCACGGATGATGGTTTTGTATTTTCAACAATTTCTATGTTCTATTTTGATATTTTCAGGTAGTCTAAAGCAAGATACTGGGAAAACAGAGAAAAAACTCCTTGTGCATGGATTTCTAAATATTTTTGCATTATTCCCTTAAACTTTTCAGTAACTTGGCATTGACTGGTCTGACTTGACTTCCTGACTCAAAAAAACAAAAAGCTCTTTTAATATAAAGATCACTTCTTAGGATCATTTTGGCTAAGGTAAAACAGAAGCTTGAAATAAATGGAAAAATTAGTTATTTTAATTGCCATTGCTGTACCAAACAGCACAAAGCCATATTGTCCCACAGCATGAAGTGATCAGATATCTGCCCAAAATGATGGACAGCTCTGGCCTAGTGAACAGGCAAAAAAATTCCATTTACTCTCTGCCAGATGGGACCTACTGGACGCTTCAGCGCAAACAACTCATCCTTCTTCAGACCTTCTTGTCCGACTCTTGAGCTGGCTCCAGCTTATAATGATGGATATCAAGGCTACACTAAAGTGGGTGACAACAGCAGCCTTGTTATAACTGCCAGTCTTTCAGTCTTGTCATTATTACACATTGAAGATTTATTTGAGTTTATTGTTGTGCACCGGGTCCAGCCATTTACAATTCATCACCTACTACAGAAGGTTCAAGATAGCGGCCACAGCTATAATTGCCACCTCCACCTGCTCCTGAAAATTATGAGGTCACCAGCTAGGGCAGCCCAACAGCCACAGAGCTCTGCAATTTCCCACATGCACCTGCAGCAAACACCACCAGTGTTAGTCCTGGCATGTTTGGAACCATTATCTCAGACATTTTGGAATGCCAGATTTTGTCTGCAGTTCCAGTCCACAAATGCTTCTCAGTGTCCCAGAAATTCTAATTCTATAACGATGCACTCAAACTTTACACCTGCTTCAGAATTCAGTGAGCTGGTGTCATAACTTCTGTATTTGTAAGCCAATATTTATTTTATGTCTCTATAAAGAATTAATGTTATCTTCAGTGCAATACAGAGGTACTTTTCAGATAGGCAAAAAGCTACAGAACAACAGGATGAGTAATGTACTAGTGTTAAACAAGTATGTAGCTTAAGAAAATAATTCCATGCAGAGAATCGTGCTTTCACTGTAGGTTTCTCACTGCACAAATGTTTTAAAAGTGGAAATTGGTTATTCACTGATGATGCTTCCTTCAGTATTGGTAAATCTTCAAGTAGATAAATTCTGTCTTGAGAAAACAACACTGGTTTCTCATCAGCTCCTCTATTCTCACTACTTACTGAAATATTTTCTGGTTTTATTATAATACTCTTAACATTCACTTCTTTTTCCATTATTTGAACTAGCATTATCTAAAGTGAAAACCTTGTGAAGTATGCATTTATCTTCTATTGGCTATCAAGGATATATTAATAAGAACTTTAGAGAAACTGTAATGTCTACAATATTATAAACCCCTTAAAAACTCAATCTATGGAACCCAAAAGTTTCAGGAAGCTATTTAAAGCAGAAGGGAACAACGCAAGGTTTGAGTCAAGTGGCTTGGTGAAGGAAAAAAAATAAAATTCTGTTCAGTCTTCAGTTGGGCTGAAGGTCATCAGGAGGAAGGGTTAGCTAGGACCTTATAGTATGTAAACAGAACAGAAATGTTTCTATCTAGAAGGTATTTAAAGGTGCAAGAAATAAAATGTAAGGCTGATCTGGTTAATCGTTGCATATGCTGCTAAGACCCAAGAAAAAAGTTTTCTGGAATTATTAGATGAGCAGTATCCTTTCAGTTCCTATGTTAGTTACATTGCATGAGAGAGATATGTGTTATATTTATGAAGAAGTTAACCAGTACCAACTTACTGTACACTCAGATTTATAGAACTAACAAAGGAACACTGAGGTTATTAAAAAAATAGTTCAAGATTCAAGTCAGTCATTAAAAAGGTATTTTCCAACAAAGTCTCATACAGAAGTGCAAATATATACCAAATGATTAAATTATTCAGAACCCAACATGACCCAGCATTATTAAAATATCACTGATGGATTTGCACATTTCACTTTCAAGTAACTCCTTTCAACCTTTCAACCAAAAGAAGCAGAGAAGCTTTTTTTTTTTTTCATTTTTTCCCCCCCGGTATCAAACAAGCAAGGGACAGAGAATTGCCTTGAAGTAATTTCTTTTTTTAAGCATCATCGTTTAATTTCCAAATGCAGAACTTACTAATAAAGTAAAATAAAGTAAAATGATTTTAAGGTATCAGTGATGAGGTTTCCAATAAAGAGGAGGTTCTCTCCTACATTACAAGATAGACAAGAAATAGTCTGGAAAAGCATATCAGTGAAGTACCTTTGAGGTTTTTCATCTCAAAGCAAAGCTTTATTCTGTTATTGCCTATTATAAAGTAAAACAGGAATCTCTTCATATAGACAATCTACCATCATTATTTCAGTTGTTTAAAAGCCAAGTCAGGGTTGACCTTCACAATGTCCAATGAAGAAGCAAATCCACTTAAAATATAAATATACATATTTAAATTTAATAAAAGATCTGAGAATGAAAGTATTTGCTTTGAATCCTGAATAAGTATTAAACGCAGCACAAGCTGTTCATTTTTTTTCATTGTACAATTTAAATATTTTCCTATTTAAAATTAGTTACAAAAACAACATTTGGACTACAATGAACTCATTGGTTAGAGCCTGAGTACTCTGAAACCCAAGACAGAAATTACAAGGGTATCAAACTTTCCAGGTGGCACTTAAGTTGTATCTGCAAGAGGAAACTGTAGTCAATATATTAACATGATTTCAGACTAGATTCTTTGTCACATACACACTACAGCATTACAGACAAAATTCCCAAGTAATATTAGAAATTCAAGAAGAGTTGTGAAAAATGGAAGCTTTTGTTTGTTTGTGGGTTGGGGGTTTTGTTGGCTTTGTTTTGCTCCAGGATTAGTGGCAGATTTTGAAAATTCTTTTTTCCCAAGGCTTATCTCACATGTTGCTTCTATAGCACTTTTGGACACTGCTACTTTACATTAATGGAATGCAAATGAAACATATTTTCATTTTTGTGAATATATCTGGAGTAAAAAAAATTAAGAGATCGTGGAAAGAGATAGCACGGCATATATGTGTAAAGCAGACACTAACCAGAAAAAAAAACCCAGGCCAAATGCTGTTTAGTTCTGCACTGACAAAGTGGAGTGGCCTCTTGATAGTCATGAAGCAAACAGGTAAAGAGGTTTATTTGACAAAGAACCCTTGAACTTCTTTGGACATATGGGAAAGCTTTCTATCTAGGTATTTGTTAAACCAGGTATTTATTAACAATAAACAAGGAAACCAACAGAAAAGTTAAAGAAAACTTCACATATTTGGGATTAGAAACTTCATAATCATTCATTGATCATTCATAATGATCAAGATGCATGAAAAACTGACTAGTAGATGTCTTTCTGCTTTAAATAAGGGGATGGCAAGTCACTGGATGTCAAGAATTTTAAAGGAAGAATTAATTGATGCTGAAAATATAAATAAAGTGCTGACAGAAATGCAATGCTACCAATTACTACAATAGCTCTAAGAAGTTTTTTTTAATGCCTTAATTTGACATGTGATAAAAATCATCACTTAAAAAAGATAACATTATATGCAAATTGAGCAAGAGGACCTGATGATAGCCATATATAATCAGTTGTCACCTTGCAGCTCAATTAGCCCTCATGTAAAAATGAGGCATGTAAGGAGAAATGAGGTTTTGACATTATCTCTGCCAGCAAGATAATTACACAGCCTTCATTTAACAGTAGGGCAACACTACTGTAGCAACAAATTAACTCAGCTCCATTTGCAATTCATGGTGTGTTTTCTCATTTTATACCATTTGTCTTACCCGAAGTGAATGTTTCCATTAGTTTTCTCCAGCACAGAGAAATACTCTGACTTCATACATTACATCACCAACTACTTGAGTTCCAGTAACTTTCAGAAAGCTGCACAAATTTGATAAAATTTTCTCCCTCAGCTTAAGTTTTAACCAAATCATTCTTTTTTTTTTTAGTTTTCAAATAATAATACAGTCGGCACTTTTAGATTTAATGAGTAAATAACTCATTCCATTCCACATTTGTTTACTTCCTATAGTTGACACCAAAAGTCCAAATTTCCTTTGTTTTATGAAATATATATGAATACACATATAACTGTCATAAGTTCAAATAAAACTTCACCAATACTGGTAACTAAAATGATACACATTGCTTAATGGAAGCATTGTTAAATACATGAAATTTGGGCATAAAACTGAGACCCAGACTTAAACCCACATTGTACCTTCTGTCTCTTATTCAGAAAATGTGCACATAAAGAATTTTTTTTTTGATGCAAGTAACTTCTTAAATGATACTAAGCATGGGACTGTGGGCCACATCTATCTTTTCCCTAACTTGGATGTATGCTAACTTAAAACTTCTAGTCTTACATTCATGCTTTCCAGCTCACAAGAACAGTTAATGTCTAAATAAAGCTCTGAGGAGTTCCTTAGTGCCCCTACTAAACTTTCATGTACAAAATCTAAGTATACCATTCCTGGCAGCAATCAGCTAACTCTACATGTAGTTTTTGTAAGTTTAAAGAACAACAAACAGTAACCTGCTGGTGTATTCATTGCCAACTAAGCAGAGGGTAGCATAAACATCTGAAAATACTTTGTGGCCTAGGAAAGCATTTATATACTCCTAAACTGTTTTGTAAATATTTAATTCTGAGTCATCTTTATAATGTATGTAATTACTAAAACCTTTTCTGAAAACATGAGTAATTTAAATCTTTTTTAAGTTTTTAAAAATCCCCATCTTCTAAAGCAAGGTTCAATCTGCACTGGCATTTCAATTATACTGGAAGCAGAAAATGCATAAATTCTGTCTGTTCAATGTTATTCAGCAGGAAATGAAGAAACTATTTACTGATTTCCAAAGCTGATTTCTCAGCATCTTCATTTTCTTCCTCATAATGACTCCTTCATTGAAATAGAAGCTTTTTCATTAGTTGTGCCAAACTCCAAGATGATTTATAACTTCTTGATCGTCCCAAGTATTCTTACTATAGAAGCCTTAAAATTACTATAACTACTATTGTACTGACAAATACATAGAGGAGGAAGGAGAGGATCGTCCATCACAGTGACAATCCATCACAAAAATAACCCACCCAGAACATGCAAGCCTAAGAACTTAAAATGATGACTGAAGATAGCACAAACTGTGGCAGCTTAGAAGAGCCAGGTTTCTCAAAAGTTCCCTCTGTCTACTTAGGAAATACAGGGATATTCCTCTCTGCATCAATAACAAATTTTAAAAAGAAGATATGCATTGATTTTAATAACATACTGTAAAAGATTAGTTGGTTTTGGCACTACTTGTGGGACTGTTATCATTCTCATCATATTGAAAGCTTATCCAACAGATGCCCTCCCCTTACCCTCCAGAGGTTCTTTGTGCTCTCAAGATTAACACAATAACACAATGTTTTTCCTGTATTAACCCACGCAAGATATTTGGAGGAGTCTTTGTTGTCGTAAAATAAGGAAAGATGCATTCAAATTGTGTTCACTTGCAAGGAACAAGAGCAAAATACGATGCCAGCACTTTGTGCACTTTCCACACAAGAACTAATTAAAAGGCTCGAAAAACGGTATTAGATACTCTTTTGAAACTTTACTTCATTTAAAATTGGCTACCAATGATGTGCTGAATGTCACCTTTTTCTAATAAGAATTAACCTTCTCTTTGATAGCAATCTAAACTGCTTCAAAAAGTATAACCAGTTTTTTTCAGCATTTAACAAACATGAACTTTTGCTCAAAGTAACAACTATTTTCCAAATTAATTAAATATAATAACAGATGGAACTGATGTAAAGATGATTTATCTAACTGAAGTTCACAAGACATATTTAGCCTGTAGTAAAAGAAAGGGTGTCACTTTTTGTTACATGATTTCAAGGTGACTGCTTATATTTTGAACTGCTAGGCTAATTCTAGCCTGAGCACAAATCTGTCTTTTATTTCATAATTAATTCTCAGTGTCAAAACCAGTAGATGTCTCTTTTTGTCTCAACATACTATGTCTGTTAATTAAACTACCATAAAAAAAAATCAGGCTTGAAAACAGAATAATGTTGTGACAGTATGAACAGAGAAAAAGAAATTTCTGAAGGAAATAGAGAATTCAGGCTCAAGCAAGCAAATAAAGAAAGTGGGCTCCTGAAACTCTCTTGATAAAAGGCTCAACTTCAAGGAAACTTACGTTTCATTTTAATACAATAACTGAAAAAAGTACATTCAAAATTAAATTGGTTTAGTCATGTGGGTACCTTAATATGTAAAACAAATAGTATTGTTTTACATATGAACAGGTTCTGTTTTGTATCCTACTGAACATACTTGTACACAGCATGGGAAACTCCATCAGAAGAGATAAGCCTGATAGGGGCAGAATGGTAGCAGGGGAAGTGACCGGAAATTGCTGAAAGATACAACATTAGTGCTCTGGAGGACTCTTCTAAAAAGTCCCACTGCCTGCACAGTGCTTGAATTGAGGCTCCAAACCAAATTAAGGATTAGACCCTATAAAATATTTTTCCTAGAACCAGCCCCCTCACTGCTGTTAGTCACAGTCTCCAACACTATTAATAAGTAATGGCTGTGGATGTCACAGAAGAACCTGGACTTCACTACGACAGAGAACTATAAACACCCATTCCCTTTGAACTTCCTCCTACACAGAAATCCTTGGAGGAACTCCTGGGTGTTTTGGAGACTGGTCCGGGACTCCACCTGAGTGAAATGAGAATTTCAATGACACATTCAGAATTCTCTCTAAACATTGTTTCAGCTAATTTCTGTTGCAAAAGAACCAAATGGAGGGGGTTCTTTAGCAACTGCTGGGTTTAGACCAACCAAACTAGGTTTGCACTCTGGAGAATGCTTAGCTCTGAAATCTGAAAAGCTCAGAGGTAGCTGAGGTTCTGCAGCACACATCATCTGTATTTATCATTCTTGAATATGTCTATTTTTTCTTTTGTTATCTTTTATCTACCACAGATCTCCACTCATTTTGTGAAAACTCACTAAGACATCACAGGGTCTGTTTAATACCAATACAGTTCTTAAAGAATAAAACTAACCCCTTGTTCCTATTTCCAAAACCTTTAAACAACCCTACAAAACTGTGAACAGCAATGGTACTGATGTCACAGTCTTCCTTCTTGCTTGCTATTCTCATTTTAGGCAAAAGTTGAGGTTTCAGATGCAAATAGTACTGGATTATTTGAATTCCACCACCAGTATCACAAAATCTAATTCAAGCCTTCCATCATTTCTTGTGCTGCACACACATTTTTCCCATGTTATTTCTGCCACCTACTTCTCCCTTGTCCTGGAGACCAGATTCTGTGATTATGTTCTTTTTCTGTGTTCCTAGCATTAGCAGTTCTTTGCCTTCTTCCTGTCTCTGGCGCATAAAACATTCTTCATGAACTCATCTACACAGCTTTCACCCTTGCTCCAGTTAATTCCCTTTGGAAGACCCTCATCTGCCACGCTGCCCATGGGAAATCCATCTGATTTATACTGACAAGTTAATTAAATAAAAATCAGCTTATTCTTATTTACCAGCCAACAGTCAAATACCCTGCTATATCACTTCCTTCTATCTCCTGCGCATGTATATTTTTATCTCCTTGTGGAACAGTGGCTTTTGTACTTCAGAAGTACCTATTACTTTGTGAGAAGAAAGAACTAGTACAACTATGTGACACTCAAGTCTAGTACAAAGAACAAAAAAATGCAAAGTTGTAAACACTTTAGAAGTGTCTGATGAACTCCTTCAATTAAAACAATAGAAGTTAAATATGCCAATGTTTTGCTTTTATTTCTTTCAATATTTATCTTTCCTAGACAAGGCTACATCTAGCCTTGCACTGGAACTTATTTATTTCACACAACTGCTTCAGTTAACAGCATACTGCAAGTAGAGTGCAGAAACTGGTTTTAATCCATCCTTTCCTGTGTCCCTCTTACACCACTTGGCATCTTCTACCAGCTATGACATTTATTGGATTCAGTGAGTTGATGCAATGCACTGAAATGTTGAGGAATAGGAGGGTAAAAGCAAGTGGACAAATTCAAGTTGAGTAATTTTAGTGAAATACTGCAGTATTCCACTAGGTGGAAAGGAACAACATCAATGGAGAAAGAGCATCACCTCACCCTCTCCTCCTTTAGAGACTGTAATCTGTTAAGGAAGTCAGCTCTTCCATTTAACTTTTCCTTAAGATAATAAATAAACTGTAAACCTTCAGGGTGCTGGTAGGAGAAGATTATGACAGAAAATTGTTTTGTGTTTTTTACTGAAACAAAGGCCATGCTGCTGACTTAACCTATTGTACTTTAAACAAGAAAGATGGAAATAGAATCCAAAAGTCAACAAGCTCTACCACAGGAATATCTAGGGAAGAAAACTAGGGAAACATTTCCCTAAAGAATGACATTAGTAAATAAGCTCAGGTAACTCATCACACTGAAAGTTTTTTTACATCATTAACATGTCACAGTCAAAAACCCTTCTCATAGATTTTATAATTTCAAACAATATCTCATAATAGCTTTCTGAATGACCTTATTCCTCCTAAAAATATTTCATAGAACATACTGACAGAAAAATGTCCATTTTATACTAAAAAAGGCTAAACTTTAAAAATGGTTGTTTATTTCTTGACTTGCTTATAATAAGGAAATAAGCATATGTATTAAAAATGGTTTTGGTCATTTTCTTGGACCCCCAGTTACTTTATCCTGTATATCTGACAACTGGTTGGATAAATTAACAAGGGAGGTGAATATATGTTAAAAAGGAAACAACTAGCGAGTTATGATTTGATACTTCCCAATATAATAGGATCATAGAATAGCATCATTGACTAGAATCAATTAGCAATTCAGGTAGAAAGAGACATCAAGAAGTCTCTAGTCGAATGCCCTCTCTTCAGATCTGAGGTTAAGCTGGGTTAGTCAAGATGTTATTCAGTCAGGTCTTGAAAACTGCCAAAAATGGAGATTGCAAATCCTTCTAAGCAAGCTCTTCCTTGCCCAGCTGCCCTCATGGTAAAGTGAGCTAAGAAAAGACCTCAAATCTGATTTCTCATCTAGTTAGATAACCACCACAATTTATTTCTATCTTCCAGACAAAATGGCTATTGGGAGAAAAAACATGAGACTGAAATGAGACTGATACGCTGACGATGAAAGAGGCAAGTAAAGCATTTTTTAATTAAAACTGTATCACAGTCACATCCAGTTTTTTGTTCTTTGGAAAAAAATATTTTGAGTTTCAGGTTAGAAACAAAAGTAACTTCAAGGTACTTTTGCTTACTATTAGTTGCCATATTCATATCCCAGTCTGATTAACAGGTACATCATCCTATATTATGAATGCAGAAAACAGTCAGATGAAGAATGCACACAAATTAAAAAAAATTATATATTTTGACTACAATATTTCAAATTCTTCCTTAAACAGGGGAATTGAGTTCAACCACTCCCTTGAAACCAGTAGATAATATACTCACTGTACACATAAAATGGTACAGATAACAACACTCTATTATTACACAGTGCTTGTGCCCAGCTACACAGTAAGGCAGCAGCACGTTTCCTAAGGCAGCCATGGTCCATTAAAGTTCATCTTACTCTGGTTAAAAGAATTACCTTGCTGGGCCAGCGAATATGATTATATCTTGTATTGTGTAGATAAACATTTTTTGAAGTTCCTCTTTATACAGCAAATATTAATTGTTATTACACATATAAAACTATAAATGAAAACATTTCAACATAAGAATTTAGCATAACACAGTATTGCCATTCTTGTAAGTTTAGGTATTTAGACAGCCCATATTTCTAAAACTATAGAATAACAAGCTAAACTACTGCTTCTTGCTTCAGCAACAGAACAGAAGAAAACTTTAAAAAAATTGTTAGTAAGTGTGGATTACTATTTTTATACTTCCTGGGCTTCTTTCTCTGGAAGCCACAAATCAATATAATCAAGATTTCAATGAACGGTATGCATTTTTAATCACAGCAAAACAGTTTCTGCATGCACATTCCAGATATTTAGCCAGATTATTAGAAAGCATAATTTTGGAATCTACCACTACCATAAAGTCGAAGTCAAAGACCTGTAGAGCTTGGCACCAAGAAACCTGATACAGAAGGTAACTTCCCTGCTAAAAAAGCAAATGCTCTGTGTATGAATACACACAAAAAAATAAGGAAAAGCTAGACAAAAAAGAAGTGTTAATGGCTGACTACAACATAATCAGCCAACAACTTCACAAAGTGAAGGTTTTGGACAGAGGATAAGAAGAGGGAGCTTTTATAAGGTGGTCAGCCAGGTTGTTGACTCTGGCTGGTTAACATTTCTTGTTGATTTAACAGTGGTTATTCCCAGGGCAGGCATTGCTTCTAACGTAGGACTACCAAAGCACTTGAATTTAAATGTTTCCCTGTAAAATTTAAGTACTTGGTCAAATGCATAAATCTCCATCAAGGGAGTGCCATGCACCCTTTCAATATTGAGTACTGTTCAGTTAGCCAAAAGACTGAGATTAAGTCTCTGCCAAAACTGGTTCTTAACCACTCAATTAAATCTGACACGCTTTAAGAGACAAAAGGTACTTCATCAGTTGTTACAGGCTTTTCCAACAGTTCGAGCATGTGCAATCTACTTTTTACTCACTCAGGTCACTATCAAAAACTTCTACAATGTTATTTCAAGTCTATGAAAGGCAACAAAGGATACTTCCCATTTCCAGACTGCATACACACTAGTGCCAAAAATAAATATGAAGCTTTAGGTAACAGAGACAAAGTAAGTTGTAGGGGGGTGAGAAGGACAATCATTAGCTCATCAAACCTAGACAGGTTTCCAAACAACTCCATAGAGTCTTACTTCTCAATTTTAACTTACATAATCCAAAAACTAAAGCTAAAAATCCCACCAGGAAACAGTCTCTACTAAATGACTTATCACTGCTTATTTGCAACCTCTTATCAGCTTCTCATTCCTGTCAGAATTGATGTTCCAGACCTTCTCCAGGAAACTTCCAGTTTGCTAAAAGAAAAGTCAACCTCCAAAGAAAAGTTAGGGGTTTTTTCCCTCCTTTTGGTGAATTGAGGCAGCTCAGAAATGGGTCAGAGCTGTGGCAAGATGTGGAACCACATGGCCTGGAGCAGGTGGGAGATGAATTAAGAGCTAGAACAGAGTTAAAGGAAGCAAAAAACAAGGAGGCAAGCCTGTTACTTGTGGGGCAGGAAAATACTGGATCAATGCAGCCACACCAGGGGCCTCACCTTTCAAATTTTCATGTTTTCCTTAAACATTAGAAACTCAAAATATCAATTTCAATTCTCATTAACTGAAAGACTGAAATAACTTTGAAAATCTCAGCAAACAAGCAATATTTGGTTTCCTTCAAGCTCCCACCATAATTCAGATAATGCATCACACCTGCTGGAAAGAGGCTGACTGAATTTTTTGAGTTACCAGCTATGATTCAGCAAACAATTCACATGCAGAACTGCCTCCCTTTATATCAAATTGTGTTATAATGGAATGAGTGTGATACTTGAAAGAATTGCTTACAATTGCACGTACAAGAGAAAAAGATAGCTAAGTCTAAATTAAGATGTTGGCTATGAAGTTTCCAATAGGACCTTGACATGACTGTTGACCTACTCATGACATGATCACACCAGTAAGGATTTGGAATTCTATTAGTATTACCAGAGGAAAAAAGTCAAGGAGTCATCAGGAAAACAAATCTATATCTGCTACTCCATCAGCCAATTACTGTTGTTAAAGTGGAATTAGATGAGTATTGACAATGCGAGGGGGATAAGGATTAAGCAGATGCCAGAGTATACAGCTAGCATTGCTGGTCTGCTTTTTTCTACAGAAAGGCTGAAAAAAACTCAGATGGGAATACACTAATAAAGGAATATACAGAATGCAGTATTACAATCTGATGGTGTCCTTAAGTAGCAGTTATATACATTAGCCCTATAGGCAATCACAAAACCAGGCCAAAAACTGAACACAGTATTGGAGTCCACTAAGGCAAGAGTATGATGTGACATTAACTTGACAACTCATTTCAACCCCAATTATCTGAACCTCATGAAGTAATGCAATTAAACTGTGTTAGAGGTATTTTTCTTAGTTCTTGAAAGCTGTTTCAATGGAATAGATGAAACGATTAAAAAAATTATGTTAAATGTATCAGTCTTCATGAAGTCAGTGGACTTTTAAGAGTTAACAGCCTATTTTAAAATCTAAATAATCCAGGTAATGTGAAAAAGGGCAGACCTGGAATGCCAAATGATCATTTATTTTGAATAATATGGCTGCAATTTGGCTTTATCATCAGCAACAATCTTCATTAATTTCTTTTTAAACACAAACTAAACATGTTAAGGGTGCTTTTCTACATGGAACAAAAACATTCAAAATCTTAGCAAAGTTTCCGTCATTGGTGTCTAGATTCACAGGGATTCGGCTTCTGTAGTATAAAGTAAGGGACATTAAGTCAATTGGTGTAAATTAATAGTGAAATTGTTATGAAGTAATGTAAATTTCAATTATTTGTATTTCTTGCAGAGGATTCTAATACTACTGACAAATACAGCAAATCTGCTAGACAAATTGTTTCAAATTCTCTTTTGAATCAGACATTCTCTTCTGAATACAATTAAATAATGAAAAATGCTTGCTTCTAGCAAAACTATTAAATTCCTGCAGAATTGTGAAGATATGACGTGTTTTTTTCCCCCCAAGATCAGCTGTACTGAACCTAGAACTTTGTCTCAAATCAAAGGAAGAAACATCATATTCAAGCAACTTGGTGGCATTCTATTAGTCAGTTTGCTTATCTGGTCCTAAAGATATCAAGGATGGCAACTGACATAATACAAAATAAGAAATTAGGAGGAATGAATCTACCGAATTTCTAGGAATTTCAAAAAGATAATATGAAGATACATGCACATTAATAATTTCTTTTTTTTTTAATCCTTATTCGTGCTGATAGATGAAAATGTGCTTCATATAAAGTCTGAATTCAAAAAATGAGTATATAATCTGTTCTGTGCTTCACTTGACTAAACCTAAATGAGACTCAATTCTTATTCCAGCCTACCAAAGCCACATGTCTGTTTCCTCCTTGACCATTCTTGGAATTCAAGGGACATGCCCCTCCTGAAAATTCACCTAGAATTTCTTTGGCATTACCTTTTATCAGTGCCTAAGGGAAATTTCACCTTAGACACTATTAAAACAAAAAAATGCAACATCTGTAGAATATTCAGACAAAAGTTAAACTAAGACTTAGAGGTCACCACAGCCATAGATCAGGTCACATTTAAAAAAAAAAAAAAATCAGTATGGCTCCTACTGGTAAAAAGTATAATGAATTGAAATATAAATAACATTGTCTAAATAACTAAGTATAACAGAAGATACTAATTGAACTAAATATAGTGGACTGGACAGCAAATTAATAAAATCAGTGCTTCTGAAGTTTCTAATCTATTCCTACCTGTTCATCATGCACTCTGGATAAAGAAAACTGGAAACAAAACAAGCAACTCCACCTGGCTTCTTATGGCTTCCCACCTGACATTTGACTGACTCTGAGGTCTAACAAAAGCACAAACACTGATTAAATGCTGAAGCATTTATATGTTTACTCCCATATGGGCTTCTCCCATGCTAATAACTGAGTTTATGTTCCAAGACTTTCAAGAGTTAATAAACATAGGTTTTTCCCCTCAGCCTGGCTACTTCTTTTCAAGAAAATAAGGTATTTAATAATCATTTATACACATATGACTGTCAAACATAAGTGAATTGTCAAATTAACTAGGAATTTCTGAAGATACTGGCATGAGACAGGAAGAAAGAAACCTCACTTCCACAGAAAACTCAGTTACAGAAACCAAGAAAAAAATTGGCTTTCCACTAGAGAATGACAATGGATAGCACACCCCTTCTCCCCAATAAACCAGATTTATTATACTAGAAAAAATAGAGGTACCAACCTTTAAAAAAGACACTATATAATGCATTTAAAGCCATCATAATAATAAAAAAAAATCTTAAGATACCTAGACGTTCAAATGGATGTGATTTGGAAAGACAAAGAAAGCTGTTGAACATTTTTCTAAGTTATATTGTCTCTACAGATATGAAGCAGCTCTGGTACAGAGCAAATACCACAGACCTCATGCCATGCATAGGAGTCTCTGACGACAACTCTATCCACTTATCCCCCAACACAGAAACCTCATACTCAATTTCCAGAAGCTTCTTGACAACTGTGCTGACAAGCACAGCCCATGAAAATGTTTTTATGATTTTACTTTTCTTCCTTCTTTAATATACCATTTCTATTAAAATAAAGTTGTTGCTAATATAATCTGTTCTTGCAACTTTCTCTAAATATTCAGAATAAAAGTTAATAGAGTATTAAAATAGGTATCTGCTTTTAAAACTTAGAGTAGCATGCATTTTTAATATCAAGAGATTAACACTAGCTAGACAGAATTTTGACCTTTTAAATGCAAAAAGAAAATGACTGTCCATTTCTTCTTCAGCAGGAAAAACCCCTACCTGTATCCATCACTTTTGAAGATAATCTCTTAGTGATTTTCTAGAGTTTAAGCAACTAGAATTACAGTATTTAAAACCAAAAAACAACACACAAAAGACACCACATGTGTGAACTTAAATGTAATCTAAGTCAACATTTGCAGACAAGACAAGACTCAAATCCACAGTATTTTCTTGATCTGTACTAGAGTGATGTTCCACTGGTAAATATTATGGCCAGCTTTACATCTCAGTTGCTCTTCAGAACAGCAATGAGCAGAATAGGCTGAGCAGATTAAGACAAAGGAGTTTTAACAGAGTAAGTTAGATGGTGCCCCTGTAGTCCATGGACTGCTCCACACTTGCACATTTGCTTAGGACAAATGTAGTTTAATACTCAGGTGCAAGAGAACAGAAAAGGAAGAATCTGTAAGATTATTTGCATTGGTAACTCTTGTACACATACTCGAACAGTAATGACTATTGCACCAGCTGCTGGCTCATGAGAAGAAGAGGACAAAAGAGAATTATATTGCTATCTCAAAAAAAATAATAAAAAAGAACACTTCACTCAAGAGCACCTATAGTAAAAGCAGTAATTTTTGAGAACTAATTACTATTACACTACCATTAAGCTTAAGAGCTCTGAAGTCCATTTTAAGATTTTTTAAGTATTAAAAGGACCCCTAACCTTAGGCAGAATTTTCATATTTAAGCACTTGTTTGGAGTTGAAAACTCAAAGATAATTTAAGAGTCACATTCAATGAATTCACAGTACAAGGGGCTGCATCTTTTTTCAGTTAGAGACATAACAAATACCTCTAGCAGTGATTAAGAATGAAGGGCAAAAGACCAAGAACACACAAACAAGTAACATGCAGAAATAGAAACTTAAACTAACCCACTAAATGTAACCTGCCTTGCTAGATTTTTTTTGAACTTATTGGAAAAGTTGCTCTACTTAATATTGACAGAAAGATGTGTAAATCAATACATTTGGAACAAGCGATATATTTTAATTTAAAAATGTTCAAACTGCAGCAGTAAATCTATGCATTTAGTACATACAAATCATCAGAAGGGTTTGCCTGTTGGGTACTTTTGACAAGATAAGACAGTATGCAAAGCTCAGATGCAAGTAATGCATAACAAAAATAAACTTGTTGAAATATATACTACCTAAAAATAAGAATACATTCAAATAAGTCTATTACCGTTGGCTTGAATTTGCCTAATGAAAGCAAGGAAAGGACAGTATGGAAAAACTATGAAAACTCTCAGTATGTCTGTTTTGCAATCTGCTTCACCTACTTTCTACTGTCAAAGTTCAGACTCAGTTTTCAGTAAAATGAATGTCAGGAGAAAAGAAAAAGAAAAATATCAGCTCTACGTGTCTCAAGTATAAGTAGACTCCTGGTTTCTTTCTTACAGTATAATACTGCCCCCATACATTCTCCCCATGCTACTTCAAAACTTCCTTGCTACCTTTCCTAATTTCACATTCTCTTAGATGTACTAAGGCTAATAAACTTTCACTAAAAATGTACAAATCTAAAATCCATTGTCTTAATTTTACATTTAACATGGACTAAAGAATGCTATATATAGAAAAAAACAGCAACTTTTTTTATTTGTTAAAAATATTATGGTAAAATTTGAGTCCCTTCTTAAATCAGCAAAATATCCCCTTAGCAAATTAAAAAAAAAAAAGCTTGGTAGGAAATCACTCATAAAAGGGAATCTATTGACTATGTATTGAAAGAGTAATTATTTGAGGAGAAAGAGAAGAGAAGCTGAAGCTGGGACAGTCTTAAAAGCATCTGAAGTTAAAGGGATGTTAATTAATATATTCCATAATAGCTATTTGTGCTTCTCATTTTGTGTCTCCCACTGAAGCGTAATTGTGATAAAAGAAGATGAACTACTCTTTAAAAAGAACAAATATTAGAGATTATTTCAGCAATGAAATAATTAGTCTTAAATTTATAAACTTATAATTATTTATTTTAGAATCAATGATGTCACCTTCATCACATACCACTTTTGTATAGTCTAAAATTTTTTCTTGGCAGTGCTATTGCTCTTCTCTCTGTTTGCTATAGTCCAGCATATAATACAAATTTCTGCTGTTTATGGAAATGAATTCATCAACTTTGTAGTAATTTGAAATCGGACAATTTTGATGATAAAGAACTCATAAGGCCAACTGTTCATTCACCACAATCCTTTGCTATATTTGTGATGAACAGCAAAAGAATGATTATTATTTTACTTGTAAATACAGTAAAATATCATTAGAAGCAAGAACCAGTACTAAATCATTCAAACTGGATTTCAGCAATTGGGATCTTACAAAGAATGAGAAAATATTCTTCTCTTTCTTACTCTCCATTTCCTGTAAATACTTAACAGTAATATATTCAGTTCTAATAGGTAACCCCTATCTAAATCTAAAATCTAAATACACAAACTCATAAAAAGCTCCTGGAAAACAGCTGTGGATAACAAAGAGTTGTTTTAAGAATCACCTCTAAACTCTACTGGAATGTGCAGACTACAAAATATACTATTATAGAATCATAGAATGGGTTGGGTTGGAAGGATCCTTAAAGATCACTTAGTTCCAACCCCTGGGCCATGGGCAGGGACAAGTACATTCTTACCAAGTAATATTACTTCACATTGCTGTAGCTGCTGAGCAAGCTGACCTGGTATCCTTCAACATGAGAGAGAACTGCATTCCATGTATCACTGCTGTTCTTCAAGAATATATTTCTCAATTGAGATTTTAGGTTGGATTAAAGAGAAGATTAAATAATTAAGAAAGAACACTTATCATATTGATGACACTAGGAGTGAAAAACTTATGAAATATCAAAATGTTGAAAGCAACTGCACTCCCTTCTTGATTTTCTGGGTTCAAAACCAGCTTTGTCTCTCAGCCTACACACCCATCCCATAGCAAAGTTTTTGCTGTACTTTCTGCACTGGGGAAAAAAAAAAAAAAAAAAAAAATAAAAAAAAAAAAAAAAAAAAAAAAAAAAAAAAAATAAAAATATCAGACCTTTCCTGGTAAGCTGCCAAGGATTTTTGACAAAGTCTTAAGAATATTTTACTTTGAATGGAAGAGGATTTCTGGTTAAAATACTCCATGCCTTGGAATCATGTAAATTCCTTCTGCTGGGTTGACTGTCCTGAACTGCTCTCACGAAGCCCAGAATTGTAATGCTCCCAAGCAGCTCCAGCATTGTGTTGCATGTTAATCCACTGCCAAGCAAACCTTGTTGTTGCTTTTCAGTCTTCGCTGTAACCACTCTTTAAAGGCAACATATAAGTAAACACTGCATGGGTTTTCTGTGGCTTCTGGAATTCATACATCTAAACCAGATATAGAGAGGCCTAATTAGCTGATCTGACAATTCAGATAATGTGCCAGAGATGGGAAAAAACCACAGAACTTTGCCAGAAACACAGAAGATAGCACAACACACACAAAAAAAATCAGACTCCTAGAAATGAAAGCCTCAAGCACTAAGATTTGGTAAGGCTGTGCTTCACTGTTTTGCCAGATAAATGTTTCATTATTTTAATTGGTTTTAGTAAATCTAAATAATATTTAATAAAACACTGAAGCACAAAGACACACTTTGTATTTTGTTTTGGCAACACAGACTATCATCTGTATGACACATGACCAAGAACAACCTTTTCTTTTCCATACCCTAATTTAAAAATTCCTTTGTTTAATAAATATGCATCTCTCTGCTACACACTCTACATCAAAGATTTTCCCTTGTTCTTCTAAAGTCCATGCACTATAAACCCTATTCTGCGTCACCGATTTTAAATTTAATCTATAAAAGTCATTTTACATATACTACAAATAACAATACATGCCTCAGGTTGAATATTAAAGCTGTAATTCAATTTCAAGGTTCTTCTGACAGTATTCCAGTATCACACTTTTTTTTTTGAGATGCTACCTCAATCCTTTTCAGCAAATTCACAAACTACCACAAATCAATAGCTTAAAAGCAGATATATTACATCCAGAAATTTAGTAGGCTTTATTGCTATCCATTTAAACAGTATTGAGAAGTTGGCACCACAGTGAAATATTAGAAACTAACAAAAATAAAGTCAAAATTAATAAAAATGTTACATGATTCCATGTTCGTAATCCATACACTATACATACTCTTTACAACTTGCTTTGTATTTTCTTGCATTCCTACCAAACAGGAGGATATTATTAGTTATTAGAGAGATGAAAACCCACAGACATGTAAATCCAGATTTACTGAGTGTAGACTTGACCCAAGCCTCTGTTCCTTAAATTTTATTAGCTTTGATTGCTCAGAGATGCCTAACTTATAGACAATCCTAGGCTTGGCCTGGATGAAATGGATAAAATTTAGTTTCTATGAATCTGGATTAGAGTCTTTGTAAAGTATAAGATTATATCATTACAGTCTCTGCTGAAAAACTGTGTAACATACAATCAAATGAGGTACAGTGAGCATATTTACTAAAACAATAGAATTTTCTACACTGAAGAGAAATAGCTTTTTAAAAAGCTAACCACTGTACTTGAAAATTAATTTACTTTTTCCTTGCTAGAAAGCAAACTAGTACATAGAACTAACTTGCCTTGCTTTCTTAAAATATGATTGATATTAGCAAGCTATATACATTACATATAGGTGCTACCCCGCCACACAAGAGGTTTGGTATTAGTTATATACTCAATTTTCTGTTCTAATTTTAACTTCTCTGTTGCACTTTATTGGTTCAAGTAACCTTAGCAACAGACAAATAAACAACAAACAAACAAACCAGTTTTATAAAAAACTTTCCCCCTTCTCCATTTTCTCTTTGCACTGTTATAAACATCTACTTATAGAAATCCAACCCAAGGCTATCTGTCCTGTATTGGGCACAGTTGGCAAGGGTGCTGCAGGGGTGACCTGTGTGGGAGATCAGGGACTGCTCTGTGCCAGTCACAGCTGATACCAGTTGACTTTGTGATGGACAAAACAGACCCTCTGCACACCAGAATACAACCAGGAATCCCTGGTGCCTATGCAAATGAATACTTAGGAATGTAAGGTAAAAGCCAGAAGGAGACATAGACAGGAACCTACAGAAAGGAGATGCCAGAGGGGGATGAATGCTAAACAGAGGAGACTCAACAGCTGATAACTGGGGTAAGAGAGATGCACAAAAAGGCAGAAGTGAGAAACAAGACAAACAGGCAGGGCAGATAGTACAACAGGAAAACTGTTAAAGCAAACAAGACACCCCAGCAAGGGCTGGAGACAAGGATGAAGAGGATGTACAATCCCAAAGGTGCTGCAGCTGGTGGGGCAACCCATGCCAGAGAAATCTGGTAAAAACACAGCAACAAAAGAAAAGGAACCACAAGACACAGACTGCCATCTCCTGCACCTCCCATCAAACCATGGAAGCAACTGAGTGTAATGTAAGTAAAGGGACTGCAGTAAGGGGACTAGAGACTACACATTGGGGAGGAGAGGTGCCTGGAAGGAAAGCAAAATGGGATTGTCTAATTGTTTGATTGCTTCTATTTTTCAATACCAGGATCACTGATTGAACGGTTGTCACATGGCAGCAGGTGAGACCCTACCAAACTCTCAGGAGAGTTTGCAAGGTGTAACTGGTACTGAGAGAATTAAGTAGGATTCCTGTTCTGGATTACCAGTTTTGTGAGAGAAGGCTTAAAGTGCCTAGGATTTACCAGCCTTCCTCAAATTGTTCTTCAGAGACAAGCTCTTTAAGTGTATTGGTGCTGCTGCTCAAGCAACACGAAGTAATACATTTTTGTCAGCCTACACAACATTCAGATGATACTAAACAATGGGTGAGCAGATCAGAAGGACCAGTCTAGACAAAGCACACAGCCACATAAACCTCAAGAATGATGCACAAACCTGGACAAGAATGACTAACTCCTCTGAGCACACAGAGTCAGAAGATGTGCAGTAAGAAAAGCAGACAAAGCTTCAAAAAGTCTGCTCAGAGAATTTGTGCCAGGCATTTTGCCAAAGGATAGATCATTAATGGTTTCAACCATCTCCCTTTGGAGAGGGGGCTGCCAAGACAAATCCTCTTAGTTATACTAGAAAGGTTAAGTGAGGTCAAAAAGTCCCACCACTCCCCAGCTGTGGGCACTTCACCAGTTTGATAATTTTGATAAAGAAATAAATGAATGCTTTAGGTGTTTACATTTAATTAGTCTGATGCCAGCAGAGTTTCTAATAACCAGTATTATACTTGGGATTGTGTCAGCTTTGATTAGCTCTTTCAACAGCCCACCAGCTCTGTCACCCTACTGGAACAATCTATTTTGTGCAAGTCAAGGCCATTTGAGACCTCTGGGCTATGTGTGCTGACAGCACGGCGGGCCACTTCCAGTTTCTCTAGCAAGACAGTAAAATAAAGGGGACACCAGATGTACCTGAACCTCCAGACAATTTTCTGTTTCCCTTAAGGTTATGGCAATCAAGAAAGCCTATTTATTTTCTTCTGGAAGTGCAAGAAACAAGCTTGGTAACACACTTTAAAAGCCAGAGCCAGCAGAGTGGACAATACCTCAAGGATGTTCTTTACCTTTCAAGGCAAAGCTTCTAAATGTTAAACTGTTCTCTAAGCACTTCTATACACAGAAGGCAAGCATTAACCTCCTTTCAAAAATAATACTTCTACAGTTGACCCTCATGGCAACAAAGGCATAACTGAATACTGAAAAGCATCATTGTAACATCTAGTATCCTATCAAAATACATACCCACAATGAGTACCAGGACCTACTGATTCAAACACATCCTTCACACTGCAATGTTCCTTTTTCAGTTATTTTCAGATTAGGTTTCTTTGTCTAATTTAATGGAAGAACTCTAGAAGAAACACATCCAAAAGAAATCCAGAATTTTTGAACATTAAAATCCCACAAAAACATTACCTTAAAGGTTAGTATTTTCTCTCAAAGAATGAGTAACAAGCCCCACTATTCAATCGTCTGCACTAATCTTGGATAACTTTGCTAGCAGCTCAGTGAAAGATCTCTTTGAACTTAAAATATTTTCCACTGTCATCAACATTACATGGTAAACTGGCAGACTACAGATATAATGGATGCAACGTAATACAACACGGTAGTTTCAAATCTATTAAACACGGCATTAAAAGAACACAAAATGATTAAGGACCTGCTTCTCCAGGGCCTCCCAACCTCTAAATACATCACCACAATTAAAAGCAAGTCATCATATTGAAGTTGTGTACATAAGGGATTTTGGGTTTGCTGCACTCTAAGACAGCTCAACAGCTCAGAGCATTCCACCTGCAGGAGTAAATGCCCTGAAATGAGCAAGGAATGTATGAATCTCTCTCCACAGAAGAAAAAGCCAAATAATTCCCCTGACTAAAACCTTGAAAAAATATCCAAGTAGATTGCTTTTTGGAAAGCACCTTTCCCTACCCCGTAACAGTTAAAAGAAAGACTATAATAGAACATCTGGACAATGCTGGATTTTCTACCTTGGGGTTATACTGACTCTATACTTTTTGGGTTTTGGGGGGTTTTTGGTTTTTTTTTTTTCATTGTATGTACACATATTTACTATATAAACCTGTCAATTTTATTATTTTTTTAAAATCATGCTCACTATAGGACAGTCTTCTGATTTTGAAGAAAACACATTTGCACTGAAAAGATGAGAATTCTCTTCCATTCACTTTCTGAACACAAATTTCACTCTCTGAAATAAACAAAAAAATCATGAAAAAAAGTTAAGTCTGAGAAATAATAGTATAATGAAGAAATGAGAATATTATGTTTTGAAGTAAAAATATTTTACACAAAGTTAAAAAGATCAAGTTGCTCTAATATGACAATTTTTACTTTTGAGTTGATACTGCCTTGCCTCAGTTTACTCCATTACTCATTATAGCAACTACACTTAAGTTTCTTTCTTTTGAGCACTTCTCCCAAGCATAAGAGGCTGTAGCAAAAACAGAATTACTCTTTCTATGGATTACACATCCCCCAGGGTGTTGGCTGCAAATGCTCCTTTCAAAGGTAATTTTTTTCCTAATCTCACCATGTAACAGTCCTAGGTAGGTGATCTCCACTGCCTCAGTGACAAATAAATATTTTAAGCCATTAAAACAGGCCAATATATTTACAACAATTTGCTAAAAGACAAAAAAGGAACAGAACATGCACAATGCCTCTGTTAGGCATTTCCTCTGATTCTCTGATAGCTTACTCTGCCTTTCTCATGCACGCTGCTGTCCTGCAGAGCACATACCTCCAAATCAGAGTCCCACGAGGACTCCAGACAGATTTACTTAATTGTTGGAAACCCAGCTTTGTTTCAAGTATTTTTGACTATTTTTTGTAACAATAAGGTATTTGGAATTAGAGCAGTAATGGATAGCACTGGTTTTGACATTTTAAAGAGGCAATCTTTACCCTGCATACTACTGTGGAATTTTCTAAATATGTGTATTACAACATATGTGCCATCTAATAAATACTGTGAGTATTAGATTTGTATATGTACACAATTTACTTTGTGTAACAGAATCATACTTCCAGATAGAAAATAAGAAATTAACTTTGAGAGAGAGACAGGAACATAATGACACTATTTTTAGATGAGCAGGTAAGACCTGTAATTAAAGCCTGATCTTAGCCTATGAAAAACATCTGTTTTCTTCACTGTGTCATTAGTAAAATTAATGAATTCCATTCTACACACACACGATTTTTTAAAGTCTGAAATAAAAATCCAAGATATTTCCAGCTACAAACATTTACCCATAAGTCATACTGTAGATCAGGTTCAAATTATGAGTGTAACTATCTTCACAGTTATGTCTGAAACATTTTCTAAGTCTCTCCCTCCATTCTGCCAAGGCTGACAGTTATAATATAAATAAAACAGACCTGTGAATTAAGAAATTTGATATGGCTACATATTACATCAAATTTCTCATACATAACTCTTGCCAGAACACTGACTAAGAGATCACATTCTTCAACTGAATCAGAAAATATGCTTATTGGTGTATATATTTTAAATAAAGATTATCTGACACATAATGCACAGAGCAGGAAACTGTTGAACAGTGACAATTTCATAATGCAGATTAGCAGATCAATCATTAGAGAAAATAATGAAACATTTATTTTAAAACATGTTCTTCTTAAAAATGTGTTACTTTTAGGAATGTGAAATGGAAGATTAATATACCTGAAAAGGTTTAGTTCTGGATAATTACAGACAGTACAAATAATGGGAAACATTATGCTTTAGTGATCTCCAGTGCTACCATTGTGTCTTGCTGCTTACAAAGGGACAACAAAAGGAGGGTTCTGTTATACCCTGTGTGGTCACAGCTGGATACTAAAACAAAAGGGCAATTCTGATTGTACTAAAGAAACTTTGGCAAAAAACTGTTCATCTGCTGTAATTGTTTTTATCTGAATCAGAGAGATGTGCAGGAGAAAACCAGCTAAGAATCTGGTAAGCACTTGTTTTATGAATCTGTCCCTCAGTCAAGAAGTTGCAGTGAAAAGTCTTTTAATCACCTTCTGATGGGAATTTACTGGATTGTATCTAAGTTCAAGGGTATTAAAATGTGCAAAGGAGACTATGAAACAATGGCTAGGTTATAGATTTTAACTTCTTAACTAGAAAATTGACTCAAAATAGATTTTCTAATTTACAATGAATCAAAAGAAAAAACATTAGACCATAGCAAAAGTGGCACAAATGTATCAAAAAGCAAATGAATAAACATTTGAAAAGATTTATTATTAGAAATTGTAATAAATTTTGGAAAGATGAATTGATTTTAGTTAAAAGGTATAACTGACAATTTATTGGGCGGGAAGATGCATTATTTTCCAATTGTTATCCACCTACAGTAAAACTGATTTGTGTCCTATTGTATTTTATGGAAAAGGAGAGAGCAACTTTCAGTGATTTAGATTAAATGTATTAATCATAACCAGGCACTGTGAACTATATATCTACTATTAAAGAAGATTTTTGACATTTAATTCTGTAGCAATATTTTGGCTCTGTACCACTCTTCCTAAATCCAATTCCTGCTACAGTTGGCAGATTTCTCCCTTTTAATTTTATGGGGCTTAAAGTAGCATTTAACCATCCATGCGGTAAATAATGCAGGATTAGAAATATTTAGTGTTTTGTTTCCCTTTGAAGAGTACTAATCCATCAACCCCCAAATATTTTAAAAACATTTTCCACATTCTAGTAATATCAAGTATAAGATTTAGTAAATCACCCTATGTAAATGAAGTTGTTTTCCTGAAACAAAAAATAACGTTAAACCCTTAAGAAAACTGGCATCAACTAAAGAAAATACAACACTGATATTGCAAAATTAATTTTATAAATATGTCTGTGTGCAAATAAAATGTAAATAAAGAGTTTTAAAATATTATATATGTTATATATGATGTGACCATTACATTTTTTATTCTCAATAATCTGCCAAAAATATAGGTAAGTTTTCTGTTCTGCTGAAAAGGGGTTAATAGATTTTCAAATATTTATGCCCTGATTACCACTGAAATGCTAGCAGTTATTTATGCAAAACCCTCCCTCATTTTCATGCAGTCATTTCCTATCTTTCACTTAAGTTTACTGCATGGGAAAGCTGCCTCATTGTAACTTCTAACAGGCAATGTTCTTTAAGTTATTCTGGGTACTGCTAACTGTCTTAAATTGCCTTAGACCTACACTAATAATTAGGTATCAGATTAAAAACAACAAAAACAACAACAAAAAACCCCAAAAACCTAAAACCAAAAAAGTAAAAAAAAAAGTAAAAACAAAAAACCTAAAAAACCTAAAAACTAAAAAACAAAAAAAAAACCTAAAACAAAAAAACTAAACACAAGAAGCTAAAAAACAAAAACCAAAACAAAAAAGAAACCCCACAAAACCTAAAAAAACTCACAAACCTAACTAACAAACCTAACTAACAAACCTAACTAACAAACCTAACTAACAAACCTAACTAACAAACCTAACTAACAAACCTAACTAACAAACCTAACTAACAAACCTAACTAACAAACCTAACTAACAAACCTAAAAAACCTAAAAAAACCCTTAAAAATCTAAACTAAAAAGCCCTAAAAACCAAAAAAGTAAAAAACAAAAACCAAGAACAAATCAGAGAAAAAAGAATGGCACCAAAAATCTTAAATGCCATATACACGTTTTTCTTTTCTAAGTATAGCAGCATGACATAAAACAGGGAAAAAAAGATTCCTTTTTCCACTTTGACTTTATTCTACAGAGAAAAAAAATGTAATCTACAGTAACCCTACTGCATCTATCTGTTTATGTCATTGTAAAATTAATATTTTAAAACTAAGAAATCCAATAAGAAGGGGTCGGAGAGAAGTGGAAATGGGGAATATTTTAAAATTATTCTTTATTCTATTATTCTTTAAAATGAATTTCCCATGTACTTAAAAATAACCACAATAACATAGACAGTTTCTACAGTTTGCCCACCAACCAGCACTAAGAAAATGACAATTTTCAGTTCTCTGAACTGAGAATAAGTTTATTTCCCAACTTTTAAAACCATTATCTGTAGGAGTGCCAAGTCAAGGCTGAGAAACAACAGAGTAAGAAAGTTGTTCTCATACTTATGAATACAGGTTTTAAAATTACCAGTCAAATAAGGGGCTACCTGAAGTTACTAGTGAGAAAAGCAAAAAAAAACTACAAAAAAAATCAAACCATCAGGATCAAGCAAGAGTCTGCTCAACCAAACTGCGAGGAGGAAAGCAGAACAGATTTTAAACAGTTACCAGAACTGCTGGACTGAAAGGGTTCACTTCGTCAGTTCCCATGGTTTATGCTTCACTTGGAAAAGAAACTAAAGCAGCAGTTGCTGTATCACAACTGAAGGCACAGTAGTTAAATGTAAGGACAAGCAAGTTCTTGAACCACTCCAGTTGGAAATGCTAATGTGAACAAACTACTTCTTGTCCTCTTTTTTTTGTAACTCAGTAACTGGAGAAATGGCTTAAGTGCACAAAACCCAGACAGATCTGTATGCTTTTGAAAAGATCATACCAACATTGTATGTAGGTTTTTCCACATCAAGAGATCACTAAGCAGAGGAGCTTCAAATTTTCCTGTGACTCACCTCACAACTCACAGCAGTACTAATTTACTGACAAGCTTCAGAAAATAACTTTTCCATTCTAGGATTGCTTTTTATCATTTATTTAGTTAGCACTGCAGTCTCTGACACTGTATAAATGTGCCTGAGAAGTATTCGCTCCTGCAACTCATGCAATTTGGATATCTTTCAGAGGTACATTAAACAAAGCCTGTACCATTCTGTAACAGGTCTCTACTGCATTTGGTTATGTACTTCCTTGCTGTAAATGCCACATGATAACCATCAGAAACTTCCTGAGAAATGCTGCACACTTGCTTCCCTCCTCAAAACTACAGCCACAGCGTGCTCATCTGATTTTTCTTACTTCAAGAAAGAAAACAGTACCAAACGTGCCATTTTCCAGCTAAGTCACAGATAAGTTAAGGTACAGCTGTAGTTCGTTCACTCTACTTCATGGTTTTTTTTAAGAGGCTATTAGAATGTTGTCTTCATATCTGACTAACTTAAGTCACAGTGATTAAACAGAATGGCAGAGGATTCACTCTTCATTCCTATGTTATGTCTCACTTGACAAAAGCAGCAGAATAAATTTCTTGGACAATTCCATTTCAAAAAAAACTGCATCACATGTTTGCTACTTTATTTTCTGTACTGCATTTTGAAGTTACTTGATATAATGCAACTCCATGAGGAATTACTGGAGAGGACACACTAAGGATCCAGTTTAATTCACTACAGCTGCCTCTTATCTGGACATAAACCAGATGAACTCAGACTGTATACAGAAAAAAACCTCCAACATTTTAAGTCGCAATTTGTATTTTTTTTATATAAAACAAAGAAGATAAAAACATTTTAATTCCTTATCTTATAATAACGATTTGAAAGATAAGCTGCTAAACGATACTGACCATTTCTCAGACAATTTTAAAAATATGCATTAAATAAAGCTAGAACAGAGCAAGCAAACAAGACAATTGAGAGCATTTGAGCATCACGTATGTCAGAACAAGTCTGGAAGGTCGTAACTATTAAGCTTAACAGAGATGCCTAAAGATAGAGTACTTCTATTAGATATCTAAAGGGCTATAGTTGTAGCTGTAGATGGCCTTCATATGAAATGCAACTTTAAAAAAAGATGGACTATTCTCAAGTTTTTCTATCAGTAGCTCTTATTCCCTTATATCGCCTACTCAAAAATGAGAACTTTTGCAGGGGAGTGAGTAGATGGAAAGCCTACCCATGTGAATGAATTATTACACTTTGAATTAGCAAGAATCCTTTCAAACGTGCAGGAGTTGTATCTGATTTTGTACTCACTTCCATTAAAAAAATGCTAAAAACTGTTATCTGAAATTACTGTCATAATTTACTTAATATTTATAATGTTACTTGAGCACAAATGAGATGTTGCTGATCAGCTAAGCCATGGTCTATATGCATGTCCTCTTTGCTTGCTGCACCTATGATTTTCTGTGTATTTTCTGTCTAAGTTCACCATCAAGCTTAATACATGGAAATACAGTTCCTAACTTTACTGGATACAAGATAGAGTTTTAACACTAATTCTTAAACATGGTGCTATTGTGGTATTAAGAAATTTCGAGGAGAGACAACTGAGTGAAATTTTGCAGAAAAGACAGTAAAACCTATTACATTTAAAATCAAATTCTTCCCATTAGAATTCCACTATAACATAGACAAATGACCAATATGTACTTAGAAAGTCAATCCAAACAAATCCCAGATGTCTGGAAAAAAACCATTTCGTGCAGTCAGACACCAGAATGGGGAATTTTCTTTGTGATGAGCAGCAGAAGACAAGAGGAATAATTGTGCTGCCTCACATTTTGAGGTCAGAGGTTTTAAAAATCTGTAGAGTGTTGTAGAACTATATTAAATGTGTTTTCAAGAAAGACACTAACTGAAGAATAAAAGAGATATCATTATGGTATTTACTCTGGTTTAACAGCAAACTTAAGTGAAATTGTAGATGACTATCATTCGAGCAGTTTTGTTAAGACGAATTACAAGTAATACTGCTCACACTAACAGTTCACAGCACTTGTCACCATGAATAAAACACAAGATGCATTTAAAAAATAAGCAGCACATTTGGCATTTCTGAGACTGATGCTGGAGGGTAACTATTTTGCTGAAGTAGTATGTTGGTTTTGACACTATATTTGAAGCAAGAGTCCAAGAAAGAGACTAAGTCACCACATTCACTTTAGTTAGATATAAGTGAATATTTGCTATTTAAAGGTATGCTTTTATCATGATAGTAGGTGAAATATACCAAGAAAAAACACTGCAAGCTGTGTTGCACAAGCAGTATCTTCATTTTCTTGATAAAATACAACTATTACCTCTACAAGCTATTAATTGCCTGATGCATTTAAACTATTTTTTTTCTTGACAGGCATAAACTTTGTAAGAATGAAACTAGAATGCAATTCAAAATAAGCAATATAACATAGAAGAATAAAACAAACACCTACGTGCCTTCATCAGTTAATGCCTTTACAGCTATAACAAACTGAGGCTTTCTCTAGCTATTAATTATGGCAGAGGGGCTTTACGTTTAGGTAACAGAATTAACCACAAAACTGATGAACCTGAGATTTTTTTAAATCTTAACATTTGGTATTTGAGTTACCTGAGAGTCCTTTTTGGCTAATTAACTGCAGCTTAAGTGTTAATAAAAAAGTGGTGGTCTTATTTTTGCCTGTTTTCTGGTTTGATGATCACAGATTTTCATTAGACAAGTGACAGACTCAAGAAACACAAAAATCACTGTCAGTTAAACCAAATACAGGTTGCAAGGCAGACTTTATTAAACCATTTAGATATGATAAAATATAGGCAGAATTCAGAATACTTTGTAACAATTACAGATGTTCTAGCAAAACTGACCAACAAACTCTAGTGCTCTTGAATAATCACAATATTTAAATATGCCTTAAGTATGGGTACCTCCATTGGTACAATCAGTGATGGGAACAACTCTGAGAAATCCTGACCTACTATGAAATATGGTACAGGAACAGTTATGTTTCTTCTGATGATTAAATATTGCAAGCTATTACTGAGGTCACTAAAAAGCATTTACTCTACCATCAGGCTCATCCTATGGCAGGTGGAACAAACTGTATGAAGCCTGAAACAGTATAACTGAAGGTTTTCTACAAAAAAAATAACAACTTCTTAGTATGCAAAGTACAAAGCAGTTCCCCCCAAAATGTTAGATGCATGATATTTTAAGAACATCTCAGATAAGATCATCCCAAAATATTTGCATCCCACTTATGAAACCTACATTGATTATAATGCAGTTCTGAAATGTCACAACAGCTTTATTTTTTTTCCTGAGAACTAAGTTCTACAGTCTAGCAGAGTGCCATTCAATTCATTCCTCAGGAAAATTGTAGCTTTTTTGCCATGAGTGACTGAACACTGGAAGAATCCAAGGTGGGGCCCAAACTGCCATCACAGAAGTACCTGCTCTTCCAACAAACTCAATTTTTCTGTCTGAAAAAAACATATCTGCAGGAAGCACTACTGCAGGAAACCACTTATTCCTCAAGGAATTTTTCCCCTACTCTACATTGTAAAAATAAGGTAGAGTTAACCGAAGTAAGGATTAAAAGAGCATAGCTTACTAAGTACATTTTGGATAAGCAGAAATAAATATAGGACAACTGCAAAAAAGGAAAAATTTCAAAAAATAAAAGGAAAATGCAGCAAGTAAATAGTTGAAAATAATTCTGATTACACAAAATCTTAATACAACCCCCATTACAAAAAACAAAAGCCCCCTACCCTCCTACCAACATAAAGGAATGCTCATTTGCAGCTTTAGCAGAATAAAATTTAAAAACACCAGCCTCAGAAAGAAGCCTAATATTCCTGAACCTGAATGTGTGAAAGTCTGGAACTGAACAAGAGCTTTGTTATCAGATATCATCTAATAGGACTCACATTTCCAGAGTTTGATCTAGATACTATTACTCCAAATGAAAAAAGTAATTAACTGAAGCAAATATTTAAAGCACCACAGATGAGTTATTTCATGCACCTTGCTTAAACTGTGTTGTTTTATCTATCTATTTAAAAGAATTTTCCACAACACCAAAGAAACTTTGAGAAGCAGAGTTTTTTCATAAGTTGAAGAGCATTCATGGCTTCTGACCAATACAGTAAAAACAGTGCCCAAGCTACTCTTTAAAGGAAACATTCCTTAGGTCTGTAAAACGGTTTTATTTCACTGAGCTTCTAAAATATTTTGACAAGACAAAAAATTCCTGAAATCACCTGGCTGCTTCTTAGTTAGGAAAAACTTAGAAGCAGAAACATTTTGACTTGATATTTTGAGAGTTGTTAAAAAAAGCATGAGTGATCAATACATCTTTTATCCTCACATCAACAGAGTAGTAGTTACCTGACAACAATTTTTTGAGAAATGCTCTTGCATCTTTGAACTTTTGAAAAAGTCACAGGATTTGACAGAAATGCCCAAACACCTTCAGATAACAGGTCTTGTATACATAGCTTTTATTTTTTACATGTTTTCAGTAATTGCTACTATGTAGAGCTGTATGTAGTAATACAGCTGTGCAAAAAGACAAAAAAATCAATTCTAAGAGTGCAAGAGGCTGTCTTTAATATTATTAAATCAAACTTCATGACATACACGTGATGGGTGGAAAAACAGAGCTAAAAGAGTGGAAAGAAAGCATCCTTTTTATTGGTGATGTTTCTTGCATGTTAGCAAAATCAGTGTTTCATTCAGAGAATCGTACTCCTCAATTGTAAAGCTTTTGTCTGACATAAAATATCAAGGTTGGGAATAGTTGATCAGATCATATATAACTGCAGAATTCAACCAAGCACAGTAAGACTTCATGCAATATACCTTATTATAAGAGTACATTAAAGAGTGGTATGGTATGAAAGTACATGCATCATGTTTCTGCTAAGTTCTTGCTAGTAACTTAACACATGCAAGATCAAAAGCATAGTATATTAGAAAAGTCAAGTGGTTTTGTACTTCTTTTCAAATAAAGTTCTGCTACAGATAATGCTGCCACAACACAAATCAACCGAAGGCATGAAAAGCCAGAATTAAAATTTTATGCCAAATAAATGCCTGACAAATCATTCAGTTACGTATGCCCCAAGATTCATGCCTATCATATAAAATGACAAATCTAAAGAATATAAGCCAGTAATGATTTTTTTTATTTATTTTCTTCAGCGTTTTCAATTGACATCTTATGTATGACAACAATGTGCTGCCTGCTAACAGACTGTGCCTGTTGTGGTTTTACTTTTCTCTTACTTGTCTAATGCTGTATGATCATTAAGAAAGTGCTTTGACTCAAAAGCAGTACACTGGAGGACAGAAAGACCCAAAAGCTTGTTCAAATTAAGCAACTTCTCAGTGAAATGCAGGAAGAGCATCTGGACAGAACTGACTGCCAGCAGTGGCTACTTCAAATTACAGTTCACCAACCAGTCCACATAAAGAACAGCATTCTCTCTCTCTGATTCTCAGCAACCACTGCTTCTAGAAACCATGGTATGAAAATCACAAGCTCATATTTTGCTTGGTATATAAAACGTAATAATCACACTCATTGCTCGATGTTTCTCATACAAGAAATCGCTCAAACAGCTGTGCATTGAACACTTTTTGACAGAGGATGATGCTGTACTAAGTATTACAGTAGCTATTCATTCTGCCTTCTCTAAACCAGAAATCTTGGCAAGGCTTCACTAGTTGATACAGTTGAGAACCTTCAACTAAACTTTCCAAGAAAGTTTAGACACTGATTGTATGCAAAGGGTTAGACTATATGCTCACATTCCCCAGATACAAACTACACATCTATACACTGGATATAGGATATAATGTGTCTCTTCTAAGTAGTGTACCTCAACAGGGAACTTCATTTTTTCACTTAGTCTCCCTTTAAAGCCTGTGTAAAAGCAGTGATACAGACATCAGATTCCTTTCTGTGAAGAAACAATTAAGCCACACCACCAATTTTATTCAATGAGTTGACTCTACACTGTTCTTTCCTCATGACATTTATCTTTCAAAAAGCATTCTTGCTCTTCTTCATTATTATTTAATAGAAATAATTACTTCTTGTTCCATGCTATCAAATGTCACAGGAATTAAATGAGTTTTTGGGTTTTTTTGTCACTGAAGCATCTAAAAAAGCTTTTCTTTAGGCAGCAATGACTGACAGAAGAAAGTACATGAGCTCTGGGCTTATACAGCTACATGCATAAGGAGAGCTGCAGCAGATGTGTCCACAAACAGAGTCATTAAGGCTGCCAGAAAACTGCATCTGGAGAGCCAGCTGCACATGCATTCTATATATATGCACTCTATATGCACTCCTACCTAAACACAGTGGCTTAGAGGGTACATTCACATGTCAGCCTTGTTTCACAAAACTATGTAAATGATAGATTTAATAACTCACAATAACTGAATTATCAGTCTTTAGTAGACTGGCTTGCATTTTTGGCATATAGGGAATTATGACACCATCTTTATACATGAGGTATCATGATGTGAAGATAAAACGGGCTCCTAAGGATAATCCAGAAAGTATAAGAGAAAATAAACATTAGAATGTTTATTTTTATATATATATATATACACACACACACACACACAGTCATAGTATACCTTTATCAATTGAAATTTAATCACCTTTTTTACAATTTGGAGGAAAAAGCAGGTTTTAAGGTAGTTAAGCCATGTATCATCAATACCATGAAGCTAACCTATCAGTTATAATAGCTCCTATAAAATACCCGAGTGAAATTGCAATAAGCCCAGAAAATGGGCTACAAATCCTAGATACAGTCAACCAAGCATTGAACCAAAAATAAAAATAGGTAGATAGGAAACCAAGAACTAGATAGAATTCATCTAACACATGACCACTAACATCAGATATAGGCCTAGGTTTTAAAGCATCTTATACAGCTCCAAATGGCAATTATTGGACGGGGACTTCAATTATTAAAACCTTCCCTCTTCAAAATGAGTTCAATTTTCAACAGTTCCTTTCTATTCTCACAAATACAGCAGCTCTTACATTTCTCAGAAGTACCTTATTTTGTTAAGGACATTGAAATCTAAAAACGTTTAATGTTCTCAAATAATAAAGAATATAAATGTTGCAGTATTTATTATGGAAGGATATTTTTATTACACACTGATAAAGAATCTCCCACGTTCTCCTCTTCCAAACACTATTTTGATAATCAATACATTTTAAAAATTTTAATTTACAACGTCAAGTCTCTCTTCTCATGCCTTCCTCCAAAGAGCAAATTGTTAAAATTTAATTATAATCTTGTACTTAAAAAAGAGCTGTGAGAAGACTCAATGATTAGCCTGTACAAAAAATGCAAGGACAGTTTGATTTTTTCCTTCATTTACAAACAAATTGCTCCTAAAACTGAAGGCACTAAAAAACACCCCAAAATCCCCTAAATCCTCTCATTTGTAGTTACTACCTTAGAACAGACTCAGTCCAAAGGACAGGATGTCTATGACAGGTGTATTGCTAACTTGCTTTAAATCTTTCTCTGTCTGCTGATCACACAGAAATCAACCAAAGAGCAAATATGGAAAGATTTTTCAAAGCAGCCTTTTGAGGAAATAATTAAAATAAATCAGAACTGTACCACAATGCATCATAGAATTCTTTCAATATCAGAAAAACTTAAAGCCAGTTTGGTTTGATTTTCACTTCAAGAGGAAATAAACATGTTTACATATAGCATCACAGATCACAGAATGGCAGGGATTGGAAGGGACTTCTGGAGATCATCGAGTCCAACCCCTCCGCCAAAGCAGGATCACCAGGGCAGGTCACACAGAAACACTTCAAGACAGATCTTGAAAGTCTCTAGAGGAGACTCTACAACCTTTCTGGACAGGCTGTTCTAGTGCTCTGTCACCCTCTAGTGAAAAAGCTTTTCCTTATATTGAGGTGGAACTGCCTATGTTCCAGTTTGTGTCCATTGTCCCTCATTCTATCATAGCGCACCTCTGAAAAAACCAGCCCCTTCTTCTTCTCTATACTTATTTTTGTTGAACCTCATTAGGTTCCCCTTTGCCCAGCTCTCCAGTCTGTCTTGACCTTGCTGGTGAATCAAAACTCCTGATAACCTTTTCTTCCATGTGCTTAGAGATGACCTCAAGAATAAGCTGCTCTATCCCCTTTCCAGGGATGAAGGTGAGGTTGACTGGCCTGTAGTTTCCTGGATCTTCCTTCTTGCCTTTTTTGAGGACTGGAATGGCACTGGCTTCCCTTCAGCCCTGAGGCACCTCTCCTGTTTTCCATGATCTTTTGAGAAATGATGGAGAGTGGTAGAACAACAACATCAGCCACCTCTCTCAACACCCATGGGTGCTGCTCGTCAAGACCCATGGATTTGTGTACGTTCAGTTTACCCAAATGATCTCTAACCCAATCCTCATTAATCAGTGGAGTCTTCCTTCCTCCAAACCTTCTCTTACTTCCAGGCTCTGGGATTCCCAAGGGCTGGTCTTAGCAGTACAGACTGAAGCAAAGAAGACATTCAGTAACCCTGCTTTCTCTGCATCCTCTGTTACAAGGTCTCCCACCTCATTCAGCAGTGGGATTGCATTTTCCCTATTCTTTCTTTTACCACTGATGCAACTGAAGAAGCCCTTGTTCTCTTACTTCCTTTGCTAGATTTAATTCTAAGAGGGCTTTGGCCTTCCCTGTTGCATTCCTAAGAGATTAAGATATATGTTGAAAACCTTACACAATACCCCCCTCATGCTTGTCCTTCACTCAGTTCAAAATAAGAGCTGAGAAACTGTATCAGACTGCTTCTACTATTCAAGTACACACAAATATTCCATTATAATAGAACTGCAATGTGAAGACTTTAGCTATTAAAAAAAAAACAACCACACAGTATCAGGCAGCAGTGGCACTGCAGACTTACAGTTCCATTACCCAGCTACTACATTAAGAAACAAGCATTAGAGGAAGAAAGTTTTTCAAAAATACCCACCTCTAAGAACAGTTCATGTTAGATTACAATAATAAAAGCACCTACCAATGCATTTTGGTTTCCTGAAGCCTTTTTTATGTTTCTTGCAGGCATTCCATGAAGATGACTAAATCTACTCTGGAAACCTACAAAAAAAAAAAGTAGTCCAAATTGATTTAAAGAATATTTCCTACACCATATAACCAATAAAATCCACCACTACATACCCATCTATTAACCTGACAAAATAAAAAAAATTTTTATTCTGACAAAGTTAAACAAATATATCTTAATACTGACAAACAGTGTGGTAGAAGCCAAGAGCACAGCATGGGAAAACTGAGAGAAAAAGCTATGTTCTCAAGAAAATGAACATTTCTGTATATATTCTTAATACCATCCTGGTTCGATGCAAGGTAGGGTGCATAAGGTTACCATATTTTACTACAGTGCAAAGGTGATTTTTGCACCACTTACAACTCAATTAGTACTAGAAAAATGTTAAATCTGGTGAATATGCAGGGACGGAGCCCTCAAAAACAATTCCAAGCATCTGGAAAATAAGCGTCACAAAAGAACTCAACATATCCAGTCTGTAAAGTAGTTTAAGTGTTTTGATCACTGCTCACATAAGACATCTGCATATAACAGTGAGGTGAGCTTCTTGTGGCAGAGGGAAGGTACAACAAAGTCCTTTGGCAGCAAGATGATATCTGACTTCAGTCTTTGAACAAGAGCAGGTCCCTAGCTGTAAATGCAATATAACACTGGTACAACTTATGATTAGATTCACTGGATCCTATTTGTCAAGGAAAGGAAAAACAACAAAAAAAAGGAAAAAATATTTTTAAGGTACAATCTCAATTTTTACACTAAAGGAACCCTGCCCTCTTCTCTACTATGTCACCCAAACAAACTGCAAAGCAAAGCAAGGAACAAAAGGGAAGATTTACTTTAAATAGTGCTTAATAATTCTCAATGCAACACATGGAGACACCTAAAAGAAGGCTATCAAAATGAGCCAAGTTTTACACTTTGCCTTTTCCAATAATTTACTTTCTCTAATGATGTCTTAAAAACATTAAAATTAATTCATGGAAATCAACTGCTAACTCCAAGATCCTGTCAACACTTACTGATTTTGTATAATCCACAGATATCTTTCTACTGTATCCAGGTGATCCAAAAGTTTGCATTTGCTTGATTGCCACTTACCTCTCCTGCCTGAACGGGACATAAGAGGAAAAGTACCAGTTAAGATACTTTCAAAGACTGGATCAGGCAATTCTCTCTCCAGTTCTGTAGCACCTTCTTGTTCCCACCATGGAATGACCCCAGTAATTCCACATGCTCCACCAGATTCATTTTCATGAAACCAATCACTCTGCTCATCATCACCTGTTTGAGGGCAGTATCCCATCAAAAATGAGAGAGGGCAGAGAAGAATCAGTTGTTAGCAACAATAAACACTTTGACAGAACAATTATTTCTTTTGCTTTATAGCTATGTAACAATTACAAGTATATAGCAATTCTATTTGGATAATGTTTCCCAACAGCATGACAACAGAGTTGCCATCAATGAAACCACATAAAATGTAATGTTTTAAAACCAATTTACAACAGTGAAAAAAAAAACCAAAAACTAGTTAATCCTTTAGCTATAACTGCCGAGAAATCCATTTAAGTTACTGCACTTTACATATTAACAAAAAACAAGCCTTAATCTCCTGCAGGGAATTAAAAGGTATAAAACTGTGAAACTACTTCTTTGCAGCTGATAATGGTATATAATTAGCTTAATTTCATGATTTGTATGGCTAGTAAAAGGGGAAAACAATCACGAACAGATGTGACTAAATGAAGTTAATCTGATTAAGTTCATTTAGAAATAAGTTTTGAAAAAGTTGATTTTAAATTAAAACTGACAGTGTCACGAGACTAAGAATTATACTGCATTATACCAAAAAGCTGATAATTTTTACTGAAAATATCTATAGATGTAGTGTTTAAATATCTAGATTTGGAGTAAAAAGTTAGACTTGAAAATCTAATCTTAAACTTAGCTCATGAACACACTGACAGCTAAAAGGAAGTGGTTATGTTTAATTTTAAATCTAGTTTTTGTATTTAAACCCGGTATTTTACAGAAGATCAGAAAATATCTTCACAGGACATGGCAGGTTTCCTTTATAAACCCAAAAGATAGATTTTAAAGCATATGGTGTTTACTTTAATTCTACTTCAAAGTATCGAAACCATGCCTCACTATTTCTGCATATGAATTATTTATTTGGCATTTCAATTTTTAATGAGGCAGGACTAAGCAAGACACAAATGCAAGATTTATTAGACCACATTTTCAAGAACAAAAAACATTCATGTAAAATTTCACTGCCAATGAACCCCACAGTGAGAAAATACAAATAAGGAAAACCCAAGCCAAGATTTGAGGAAAAGTAAAATTCAATATACTTTCTCCAACTCTTGTAATGAAGACAATACTTCAAGACCAAGTACAAGTGAAAATGATTGAAAACATTCCTCATGACAAGTATTTGAGGGAAATGTAGAATAATTAAAGCCTCCCTGGTCACTTGCAGGTGAAATGTCATATCTTTAATTATCACTACTAAAAGTAAAATTAGCAAAGGCTAGAAAGCAAGAACCTGAGATGGAGAAAGGGGAAAATGGGACATACATGGGTCCAAAAAATTGAAGTTTCTTTGTGTTCCTGGTGCATTTGAGATTACTTTACATGTTTATTCTAATACTCATTTATAGCTATGATACTTCAGAAAGGCATTCACCTTCCAAGGCATTGATTCTATACTGGTTTCATTACAGCCAGATATAGCCAGGATGTGTAGAAGTACTGAACATCAGTACTGGTGGGGACAGAGAGAGAATCACACCTTTACATTGTATTGACCTGTGGAGAGACTGAAGTTTGAACTCCTTTGTTTAGATTTTTCAAACTTTCATGTTGATAACTTTTTCTGAATATTTTGTCTTCAGAGACCTAGACACCTTGACTAATAAGAAATACTATCAAAAACTCAAAAGAACTCTTGCTATACATAATTCATCTGTGAAAGTGAGAAAAGAATTCTGGAACTGGGATTTACAATCATCTCAAGGACAGAAGCCTGGAAAAGTATGCAATGCAGTCTTGAAAGAAAGAACTGGTAGACTGGATAAAGCAAATAGTGGCTAAAGAAAGAAACTGGTGCCTTTGCTATCCCCCCCAAAAGGTTCTGAGAGGAAAAAATACAAAATTATTATTATTTTTCATGGAATAAGAATCCTAGTATGTCAAGCAACTGCCAACAAAGACATCTTACATGTTTTACAATTCCCTGAGCACTTATGCTGTTTACTGCCAAAGGCAGAAAAAAGGACTTCAGATCTGAACCTCATAGGCTATTCCCACAGGACAGCAGGCTCCAGGTTTACCTGGGCTCTAGCTTTTCTGTGCACTATAAAAGCAAATCTGAATGACTATTTTAAATCATATTATCTCCGTAGGGCAAGCATAAACATAATACACTACTGTTTTTCAAGGTGTGAGGACCCACAGGCATTTTGTTTGCCAGTTTCTCTACCTTGAAGGGATGCCATTCTCAAAAGGAGCCAGGGAAGACCTCCTCATTTAATCAATTCCTGACCTCCATACATATAAGCAGACAACAAATAGGCCTCCATGCTCAAGAGCATGGTAATCAAATACTTCAGTTTTATCCTATTTAATCTGCAGCTCTCAAAAGGCAACACAGTATCCGTAGTAAGCCTGAACTTGAGAAAATTAAAAACTCAAAGCAACATTTTTACTTCAAACTACTTCAAAAGATTTATTACACTTTCCTTCCCTCTAAGGGCTGCTGCAAACAGCACGAAACTACAGCAAACTCCATACTCTTCAAAGATACAGGAAAGGTAAAACCACCTCCATATCTGCAGACAATCACCTCCAAGCCACATAATTAAAATACAACAAATATGTTCACAGGTAATGTTAATGTTTCAAGGAATTACTCCAAAGCAATTTACATTCAATTGTAAGTGCACTGATCAGGAGAAAAAAACAAAAATCAATTTAAGAATCAGAATTTTCACCTTGCATTCTAAATGTCCAGGCACTTCAATTCCATGTTCAATTTATTTTTGAGCTACACCCAACCCCCACAATTACCATAATTTTCACTTATGGTTTGTCTAGGCCCACAGACTTTACTTGCATCACCACCAGATTCATCTTCAGAATAACTTCACCTGAATCTTATTTTAGCTAAAACAGTGCAGGGCACAACAGACTTTTCACTGCACACAAATAGAGTTTTCACCCTTATCCTAGTTTTCTTGTATTTCGAAATGCCAGATTACCCTCCACAGCAATCATACACAGTGCATGTATGCTTATCTGTAACAATCACAATCTACTATTGGAGTGGATGTTAGGAAAAAGTTCTTTACCATAAGGGTAGTGGAAAAATGGAAGAGGCTGCCAAGGAAATATTGAAGGAGAGGTTCGACGAGGCTTTGAGCAACCTCATCTAGTTGAGGATATCCCTTCTTACAGCAGGAGGGTGGGACTAGATGACCTTTAGAGGTTTCTTCCAACCCAAATTATTCTACGATTCTATTATGAGAGGCTGCCATGAAAAGAATTCAGCATCCTATAAATACCACTTGATGCTGTGCTGCTCCATTATCCATCTGCTTGCACACAGACAGCAATAGCGCATGGACTGTAAAATACCCCAGTATGCCAGTACTTCCAGCACCAGTATGCCTCTTTCTAGAGAAAAAAATCCCACAGCTAACAGCTGCATTAATCATTTGGAGACAGAAGACATAAAAAGTTTTTTAAAAAATTAAAATTAGGCTTCAATAAGTCACCCTGCTCATTGCTCTTTGCCTTCTACAGAAGTAACTTGGGCAAAAGGAAGACCACTCAGACATGATTCAATTTAGGCACCTACTTCTTCTGATTCAAGCTTGAAAATTTCACACGAAGGCCTCCTCCTACTCCTCCCCTCCAATACAACATCATATCCTGCTCCTGAACAGGATTGTACAGGAGTGCACTAATAAACAAGACCAAAGAAATCACACAATCTCAGCTTTAAGTTAATCTCTACCACCATGCTCCACATACGGTATTTAGGATTTCAGCTACTCAAGTCACATACAACTTCATGTTATTTCTCTTTCTCCTGCAAAGTCTATAAACTAATCAGCCCAAACAGTTAAAAACTGGTGTGATTACACTTAGTGTGGCAAATTTCATTTCTTTTATAGAGAGAGAATGACACCCTGACACCTGCACCTACTGAGATGCTATACAAACTTGACAGGATGGAAGTCCCATACAGTAGTGGGTCAGTACTGAATCAGTAGTGGGTCATCTTCATAAAGGACATGGTAATGAATATATGTTTAATCATAAAATAATGAACAGCTATCTTTAAAGGCTTAGCCACATCCACAGTGGAACTCTGACATTCCTTGACCTTCTCCAATTTTAACTGTTTAACACTATATTAATATAATTTTCCTTCCTACTTGCTTAGATCTTAGACATTTCAAGTGCTGCATGTCATGACTTAAGACATCTTAAGACAAATGTTGAATTTCCCCAAGTGTACTAGAGGGTGTAGATAGACTAGGAATGCCAAATATCATATTTTATATGACATACCCACACTATAAAATTCATAAAAGAATATACTTGCAATTTGAGGGTTTTTTCCCCATACAGCAGTAACATCAATTACTGTTTGAACGAAGTTAAGTTTTTTTAACATTATATGAAAGCTTTACTTATAAAGTGCTTTCTAACCTATGAAGTTCTTTTGTAAAGCACACCAGTAAAGTGACTTAAAACTATAAGTTACAGTATTGGCCAGCCTTTAGTAGACTTCTATTACAACTTGCAATGTAAGATTATACCTTTTGTTTTGAAATCTAGCCAAAATTTTCTACACTGGGTATAACACTGCTTAACATTTAAGTTTTCAATAATTGCAAAACAGCCATTTATAAAAATGCCATTTGGAACAAAGGAAGGAATGGAATAAAAAGGAAAGTGACAGATTCCTGATACAGAAATTTCAGCCATGGTTCAGTTCTTGTAATTCATTTGTTGCAGGCTCTTCCAGCTCTATACTCAATGGCTCAGTATTTGCATAGGATATGAGGGTTTTGTTAACTATACTAAATCTTACCCCAAAGTTGACCAATTTAAAAACCACTAGAAGAAAAAATGTAAGCCACAGGAATTCACATGAGTTTTGTTAATAGTTCAGCAGCTACCTCACTCACTGACTGCACTCCAAAGTGCCAGAACTAAATGCCCAACTATTTACCTGACTGGTCAGCTTTTTGAAGGAGTTGCTGCTTTGGATCACTTTCTTTCTAGAATGTCTGTTCTGCAGTATTAAAGTGCTTTGGGAATTAACTATGTTTTAAAAAGAGTATTTGTCTGCAACAAACGAAATCAGTCTCTATCTCGGAAACACAAAATGAATAAATGTTGCCATGGAGAACTGGATCCTCTTGTCCTCTGCTACCCAAACTTCTGAATGATGGAAGACATACATCATTTAAACAAAGTATTTCACCAGGTAGCATTAATAATTCTCTAATTCTCCACGTGACTAAGTGGAAACCCAAAGTCAGAAGTGCAGAAAATGTGAACTACAAATGAGGTCAAGATACAGATGGTTCTGAACATATATCCTGGAGTAGGGACACTTCTAAGACATGAATCTAGAGCTTAGCTTTTAAAAATGGAGAACAAAATGAGCCTGCCCTTCCTTTAATACCTTTTCACCCTATCCTCTACCCAAGCTTCTCTCACACTTTTTCTTTGGTCTTACCAAATTTATTTTCTCCGTCCTTCATTCTTTTCAATTTTGTGTGTGTCCTAGCTCAGATGTAAGATAATGAGTGAAAAAATAACCTCATCTTTATATGGGGAGTACAAAGATAAAAACTACTAGAATATTCTTTGAGGGGCAAATAAGAATTCTTATAAAATAAATAATTTTGATTTTACAGTAGTACCTCTGATAATACTTTAATGGAAAAGTCTTCATAAAACCAAAGCTACAATACAGCTATGAGTTTGTCCTGACAATATTCTTCTCAAGTTTAATTATTACTGTTCTTTTTATTTATATTGGACAATACTACTTCAGATCTAATGTTTTCTGCTTGTAAATTACAATTGAACTCAATAAGTGTTCAAAAAAAGAAGGAAAAGTAAGAATTACAGCTCTACAGCAAAGAATCAACAGTAAAAGAGGTAACATCACACCTGCAAAAGAACACTGTCTTTCACTGATGCCTCCCTTTTTCTCCTCCCACAAAATTTATAGGAAAAACAGAAACTGTGACAACTTATGCCATATTATTCAGATTTATATAATTTAGTTCAAGACTTAAGGACAAAAATATTGATACAAATATACAGGAAGTGTCCTTCAACAATATAACTAAGAAAACTGGAAGCTCATGTAGCATATATAGAGGACAAAAATTTCTAAAATTCCAAGTCAAAAGAGAAATTCATAAGGGAAGTAAAAGGTAACCTTTTTGACGTCTCATTGAAATACTTCTGAACTGAAGATCTAAACATTAAGAGAGAGACTAAATTCTTAAAAAAAGCTATATGTTAACACAACTAAATACAGATAATCAGACTGGGAGGTACAATTAATGTAGTGAAAGTTACCATTGCTCAAGGAAGTTAAATCATCTCCCTGGTATTATGTTAAAATAGAAGAAAAAAATCCAGAAGACTGAATTATACAGTAGAGAAAGAAATAAACACACCCAAAAAACATTACTTTAACCTAGATCACTACTGCAGAAAGGGCCAGAACTTTTTTTGCACACACTCAAATAGTCCACAGCAAACTGCACAAAAAATAATCTCCATTACCTTAGAATTGTAAACAGAAAAGCAATTCTTATCACCTGAGAAACTATTCTTGCCTCATTTTCATATACTGTCAAAGACAGCAAGTTCTTAATCCATGATCTGAGCACTCAGATGCTAGCATAATACACATAAATGCGTTGCACATACAGATGGCAATAAACACTAAAGCAGAAAAAAAATCTTATGCTTCCATCCTCAGTAGTTTTATCACATAAAGACAAATTAGAACATTATGCATAGTAAAGGAAAATTTTGAATCTTCACTAAATAAATTTTCAGAGGAGACACTTTAAACAGCATACATCTTCTAATCTCAATCTGAGACTGCTGAATGAAAAAAATATAAAATCTTGTTGGATCAATTTGGAACAAATTAAAAAGGCACCTCAAAAATAGTTAGAGAAGTAGTACTATGATCAGAGTCCTGTCCAAAAACTGGGGAAACTGAAAATTAGAACTTAGTATAGATAACCTTCTGGAGATGCTCAAGTTGCAAGGTTGATTATAATAGAGAGGCTGCTTCTCAAGACAGCTTTTTGACCAACTCATGGTCTCAGGATACTCTCTTAACATTTCTAATAATCCAGAAAGAAAGTTATCCTTTAACTCGTTAAAAGTCATAGCAACTGAAATACAGCAATTAGCCTATGAAATAGCTTGCAACTCTTACAGAATTTTTACTGATGTGGTTTGAGGGGTGGAGAAAGGAAAGATTGTTCCAATACCTTGTCTTCCCTCATCATTGGTAAACAAACCAGCATCACTGCTGCTCAGACTGCTGGATTCACTGTAATAAGAGAAAGAAAGAAACAGATCAAAAGAACAATTGATCTTTCAGTCATAAAATCTTAAGGAGACAAAAGCTGTGCTCAAATTGAACTTAAGCCCAACAAAGATCAGAAAGAAAATAGCATGACTTTTTTTTTTTTTTTTAAATCAAACTGCAGATATTGTAGTTCCATTAACTACAAACTGTATTATTTTTGGCACATAAAACCATGGGAATCTAATGGTACCCTGACAGTAAGCCAGATGTGACTGCAACAAGGTGCTGACACAATTGATGCATTTTACTATCAGCTTCCATCAAATGCTCACTGCTCCCTTCTTATGCTCTGCAATTCAGCTTGATCCTGGAACATCACTGCTAAAATCAGAAAAGTCTCAATCAAAAGCAACCTAAGCCTTCCTTCATCTTTTAATATAAGACACTGAAAATCAAATTACCTTTCTAAACATAATTTGCAAATATTCAGGAAAAGAAACTGCTTAAGGTTTCACAGCATACAACTTGGTGAGAAAGAAAAAATCTTGTGCCAAGGAAGCCAATTAAATCAAACTAAAGGTCACTCTGAAGATAGCAGGTATGAGCAATGATCATAGCATCAAGAAAAAAAGTAGTTTACTTTTCCATTACTTCTATCATGGCATTAAAACTGAATTTAGAGAGAAACATATACCTGCTTTACAGACACATTCTAGGACATCAATAGATAAAAGTATTTTGTTCTTTACTGTACACACATTGTTACAAACAACATGCCTGGTGTCCCTTTATAGTAACACAGACTTGTCTTTTAATAACACATTTCACCATTTGGTGAGTTTCACATGAAAGAATTTTGGTAAACCATTTATCTATTTGTCATGAAAAGAGTAGCTCTGCTAAGGAAGTAATATTCTCACCAAAATTTAAACACATTTTGCTTACAGTGGGATGTAGAATAACTTGAAGAAATGAAACTTCAGTACAGAAATCACTAGGTACAAGTTGTAAATACTCAAAGTTGCATACAAGCTGTTTACAGGAAACTGAGCTCTGTTTACCTTTCTACATTTATTCATATTGCATACATGAAGCTCTATACATGGATTCAACTGGTCTCAATTATTTTTAGGTAATTTCAAATATTATTTTTATTTTTGTTCCTAAATGACTGGTAACAGAAAATTATTTGCTTTTAAACTCTCACAAAAATGAGCTTCAAATTTTAAAGCTTGTGATATGAATTAGTCTAACCTGTGTTTAATTTTAAGAATATATTTGGGTTTTGTCTTCCTTTGGGAGACATCCCAACAGCATTTGAAACAGAATATGGCATCAGCAACCACAAAGCAAAGGGTTTTTTCAAACGGTATATGAGTATTTATATGTATATAAATACATACATATGCAGCTCTGTATTTGAAGATTAAGCTCCCCTAATCTTTGTTGCATCTTCTGCTTACCCATATTCCTACTGTATAAGCAATAATTAAAATTTTTCATCCATAACATAATCAGAACAGGCTTAAGCACTTGCATAGTTGCCCTAAGCAGAAGAAAGATGACAGGCATGTAATGACAAAGGAATCACCTTTCATGGAGGAGACCAAAGCTTCATAATGTTGCAAACCTTAGTACCTTCTCTTAGCAAGCATTCCATCCTCACTTTAATTACAACACAAAGGACCTACCTTAGAGTTCAATGTGCACACTCTTAGACCATACATCTCTCAAACAAAGAACATTCCATTTTCATAGATGCTTGCTATCCATTTATTGTAGCCATTATTAGTTGTACTTTTTAAAAATGAAAGTTAAAGAAATCCCTTCAACCTCAGTATTTCAGCCACTCTCCACATCAAAATTTCAGCCCCATCCTTTTTCCTTTTTAATATAGGACATTTTATTGTGCAGCAATTCTTCCCGAAAGTAGCCACTTCATGAAAACATAACCACTTCAAATTTTCCAAGTTACACATAAAAATATTCTGGGTTTTTTTTTTGTTTTGGTTGGTTGTTAAAAATCAAATCATAACACTGGCATATCAGTGGTAGCCACTGTGTTCATTCTCAGACCACAATCAAACAGGGCAGGAATTATAGGTAAAATAATTACTACATGGCAGTCATTTCACTGAATAAATTTAAAACCTCTGGAATTAATACATAAATATCCAAAACCATGAAAGCTGTTAGGAAAGAATTTATTTCCACTTTCAATATAATTTTGCACTGTATATCTGCTAATCCTTTTGCTTTGTAATGAGAATTCCTCTGCCAGCATGACTTCCAGGAAAAAGAAAACACCCAAAAAGCCACCAGCCACTCTACTTGCACAAACTGGTAGGATGGTGGGTGAGCATTTGAGTTTCACTCAAAATTATGACAATTGCCAAAGCTTGCAGGAATCAAGTAACATCAAGAAGCCTATGCATTGTCAAATTCGGCTGAAACAGGACATGGAGTTAAGCATAAGAAAAAACAAGAAAAGGACAGGCTCTGATAACGACAATCTCATTTCCAGTGCTCAAAACAAACCTCACAGGAATTTGTCTTTGGAATCATTTAGATGCTAATATTTGAAGAATTTGAGGACTCCTAGTACTATTCCTGAACCCTGCACTTCCAAGTATTATTGTTTAGTTTGGTGTTTGAATATACACACAGGTAACAGACTGAAAAAGAAGTGTCACTTGGCAAGTTTAATGTGTGTGTCAACTATATGTTATTTTAAAGTAATATCATGAATACATTGAAAACTTCTCCTTACCAGTTTTAGATCTAGGATATTTAACTCCCATAAAAAAATTGCTTTATTTTGTTTTTAAAAAACGAACTTTTAAAAAATTAATCCTTTTTTTCCTACCTATTCAACTGTATGTACACAAATGTATACCTCTTGGTTTTGCTTTTCCCAGAAGTGCTGCTGAAACAGGAGTCTTATTCGAGACACTTTGTCAGCTCTCCATATCTTGTGCAACTTTACAGAACTCACATTCCCTTTTAAAATCTCAGCTTTTACTTTTAAAACACACTTGGAAACAGCTTACCAGTTCTTTCTGATTCTTCCAGTTAAATGGTCTCAAACAACACAGCTAGTTTAAAACAAGTTAAAATTATTCACCGACCAAATATTCACATGAAGCATACAACTGAGAGGCTCAGAGTTGGTACACTTCTAATCACATTTTGGAATTTAAATTTTGTAATTCGGTGGTTTCCAAACTTTGTGGAAAAGACCATTGCAAGGAATTTGGGAAACTGGCATACCATCACACAACCATGTGCATGTCCAGAAAATACTAAGAGGATGAGGAAGGTTTTCAAGGGCATTTATTGGGCCAATAATCTGAAGAATGAATTTTAAAATGACAGCATTTGGTGTAGGACAACATTAAGCATTTTGAAGAGGAAAATTAATTTTTAGATTAGTAACTTCTCTTTTGTGAAAAAGCAGAGGTTCAGACTGACCTGGAAGTAGCACAGTTTTGGTAGTCCACAAAAAGATTTTCATACTGATCACTATTCTCTCCATCCAAAAAATAATTACGTATTTTTTGAGCTGGAGAACTGTTACCACTGCATCATAACAAAATCTTTTATAAACAAAAAAGTTGCAAGAGTATGGACATATGATAAACTATGCAGCTCTTTCTAGTTCCAAGGAAATTTTCATCCTTCTGTCTGTAGGTACTGAACTTGGGGAAACAGCTAAAAGCTGTTCCTAAAAGCTTCCTGACACTACACATGGCTGCCTTGCAGGTCAAAGCAAGATATCTGAAGCTACACTGACTGCCCTGAAGGACTGCTTCTGTTCCAATAATTAAGACATTAGGAACAATCTTGAAGACTCAGAATTCATTGAGCTCTTTCAGCTGATTACTGTCTGCAGTTCATGACCAAAACCAATACGTAATTTAAAAAAACCTTAGAACTTCTCCAACAATAACTGGAGTTGGACACTAATACTGCTGTTATTACAGTGACCAATCTGTTTGCTTTTGTCAAAAAGCCTGGGTACTATCTGAATCTCAATTCTACCTCTCCAGTAAGGAAAACGTTTAATAGTTTATAGATAAAATGCCTACAAAGAAACCCCACGGACATTAGTGCTGTCAAGCAAGTAACAAAAATGTGTTTTAATAGAAGTCTTTCTTGTCAACAGTTCTGCATTCTGAACTAATCACACAGGATAAACATAATCAAGCTTACCAAGCAGTGCAGGTAACATCCCTTGTGTGTCCTGGAAAAATTACTAACACCTTTCTGTGTTGTCAAAATAATAGTTTGGAAAAAATTACCATTGGAGTACAACTCCTGTCTGAAATGGATGGATGAGATGTACTGCCAAAGTGTCATCATTCACTCATTTTTCTAATGGTAAACTCATGTGTTCCTGAACTGTAAATTGGTTTTTGCATTACGTAAATGATGTATGTCCTTGGCAACCTGCAGACTTTTTATGCCCATGACATATAAGAATATACTGTCTAAACAGTGAATCTAAACAGTGACAACTTTCCTGATAGAGATAACAATCAAAGCACCAATGTTTAGAAAGTGGAAAAAACTTAATTTTTGTCTTAGACAAAATTTTTCTGAGACAGAAAAACCAACTTATTAAACATTTCTGTATTCTGTCAGTCTTGGAACAATTAGAATGTATTATTTTCAATAGACTGCTTTCTTGGTTATTCCTTTGCTACATGACTATTACATCCTGAATGCCTTAACCTGGGCAAAACCTTTCAAAAAAAGTAGACTTAAAATATATTTAAAATAACTTGTTAAAACAGATGCTACAGATGCTAACATGTTAGCTCTGTAATTAAAGAAAAATCCAAAGATCTCAAATACAAGCAACAGCAACAAAAGCAAACAAACATTATTCAAAGTTTCTGTAAAAAGAAAGACAAGGAACAACCTGTCACTCATGTTCTCATCTGAGCCTTTTTGCTCCTCATACTCCATTTTGTCCTTATTTGCTTGGTTCACTTCTTCATTTTCTATAACTACACCTTCATCCAAGATTTCTGGTCCTTGTCGAGCAGCAGCTACTTTTCTTTTTTTCACCTTGCTCTTGGAAAACTCTTGGTGTTGGTATGATTTATTGTCATTGTCCATTTCTTGATCTCTGCTGTTATCCTGCTGTTGAGTTATTGTCAGTGCATTAGAGACTTCAGATGGCAGATCTATTGCCATCCGTTTTACCTTTCTTCTCCTGCGCAGAGTTCTGTTTCCCAAGCTGTCAACAGCCAAATCTGGTTCATGCCACAGAGGCCTTTTGCCTCTCATGTTATTTAAGTTTGAGGAGGGCCTACGTTTCGCAACCAACAACTGGTCATCAGAATCACTGTGGTCTTTCTTATTAGCATGATTCTCCCTGTAGTCTTTGTTTGATTCTTCTAAACTGGAATCAGAACCTTCACTTAAGCAGTGACCAGTTTCCCAAGGATGATGGGTGGTAAATGAACGTCTTTTGCGTCCCCGCCTTTTTCTTGCCTGTCTCTTCAGAAGGCAAGACACACTTCGAGAATGATCTCCAGTATCAGCAAAACCTCCCCTGGCTTGCTCTGAACTTTCTTCCAGTGCCGAGACTAGATCGTGAACCAGCTCCTCCATAGTCCTACTGAAATGCCTGAATATTTCAAGAAAAAGAAAAAAAACACAAGAAAATAAATTATTCTGAAGTGTTACTCATAACCTGCTGAATTAATTTTAGTTACTTTAGACAAGACAACATTAATTTCCATCCTTAATTTCCAAATCTCTAAAGACTGTTGTTCTTTAACAGATATAGTCTTGTCAAACAGTCCTATGAATTTTGTAACACATTCCTTTTGAAAGGCATCTTCACAAATTTCTGTCTTGGAAAGAACACTAAGGTTAGTTTTTCTTCCCCATTTGTTTTTGACTTCGGTGTTACTGTTTGGTTTTAATTCCCCTCATCGTATTTTCAGCATTTTCAGGGGTTTTGCAAAGAACATTCACTCTAGCTCCAGGTAGACATGTTAAATTTATGAATGGGAAATGGAATACATAATATTCCTCCTTGACAGTGTATTGGGGAGTTCTGTTTGAGTTGTCATGACAAAATATTTCTCGAAATAATTCTCTCTCAATGCTGTCTAAATGCCAAAATGAAGTTAAAACGGTAATTCTATATGATAATAATGATTATATGATAATATGATAATAATGATAATATGATTTTTTTTTCTTCTTCTTTAAATAGGTAAAAATTGTATCTTCCCAATGGTTGATACTTGCTAAAAGAGAGCTCTGGAAGAATGCTAAACTTCGTAATTCATGTGATTCACAAGAATCACAGACTTCAGAATCACACAAAAATACTTCTCAAAAGTAAGAGAAAAAACACTGTAAAAAAAAACATTCCGAATGAAGCAATGATTTTATGAAAATTCAGATATAATTAACCTAATTAAAAGGAACTACTTTTAGAGATATATGGCATCAATATTACTTAAAACTAAATCTTACCTGAAGCTTTAAAAATTTCAACTACCACGGAGGGCTTTTTGGGAGTGTGTACGTGGTTTGCTAGGGTTGTGCTTACTTTTTCTGGCTTGTGCAAGAAGAATTTCAACCACCAGTAGAGGCAAGACCAGGTATATTTGTAGAGAGTTTCTATGCACAATGCTTAAATAAATATATTAAGCTACATTTTTCAGTAGCTATAACTGCACAGCAAGGACACTAGCTCTTAAAGCCTTGTTGTTAAATACCCACTCTTGCAGCCCATTCTGCTACTGCCCCAGTAAAAGGGAAATAAATGGAAGACAGGGACACTAATGGTTTGCACCATACTTCATGATTAATTCATTCAATTTAGTATCCCTAATCCATATGGAAATCCATCACTAAAATCAATGTAGGTCCTAGAGTGAACATACCAATTTACTCCAGATAATGGCATAAGTAAAGTTGGTGGTAAAGTTGACTTAGTTCTGTGAAATACTTCAAGATCCCAACCCTGGAAATGCTCAAGCTTAGGTTGGAAGCGGCTCTGAGCAACCTGATCTAGTTGAAGATGGCCCTGCTCACTGAAAAGGGGGCTGACTAGATGATCTTTAAATGTCCCTTTTGACCTAAACTATTCTGTGATTAAAAATAATACATCCAGTTTAGATTTACATATCTGATCTAAACTTTGAGTGGCCCCCAAAATTCTATCAGTGTGGATGGTGCCAGATCAAAAGATGAAACACCAGAGAAGTGAACACACTTAAGTGGTTTTGAAGTATAGGGATATGAATCTCAAAATGCTATGAGTGGTAAGGCAGTTACTTTCCATCAGACTGCAACTTTGAATCTCATGCACTCCTGAAATAAATATTTTCTACTGAGTATCAGGTCTCCTCATTGTAACTCCTGAACTAAGATCTGTACAGGACAGTGACTTTGTATACTCTAAAAATTACACGCATTGACTCATGCATCCTGTGTTACCTTTTGGATAGATTAATACTATAATTAATCCAATAGGTTTCCTTAGGATGATGATGAGAATTACTTTATCAATCTGGAACAGTGGAAGCTCCTTTGTAATAGATTGATTATAAAATACACATACAACTTGAGCTTTTTATTCACATTGCACTTTCAATGTGCCAGTGGTCCATATTAAAACTCCTCCTGAAAACCAAAAAAAAAAAAATCTATTTTGATTAATTTATTTGCATTCTCATTTCTCTTCCTATACCTGAAGGAAAAAGAAAATAGCAGCACCAATCAGATAGAACATTTAATCTGAAACCTGCCTCTGAAATTCAGGAGTGTATTTCTGTTATAGTATTATTTATCAGACAAACTCAGTTTTGCAACTTCCTCTATTGTTTACAACCACCTGTCAAGATTGCATTTCAAAACATCTAGTAATTTAAATCATCACTGCAGATGCTACTGTAACAAAAATATTTGCATTTCAAATAGTTTGAAAAATAACTACAAGAAGTATTAAAGACATTACTGGTTAAGTATCAACTGCATTCAGTAAAAAGAGACATTTCAAAGGGTGTAATAAGGAATGTGGAACAACATATTGAGGTACATAAAATATTAAGTTGAGCCACAGTGTAGCAGGAGTCACACAGGGCTATAAAAATGCTGTTACAGCAACTGCCGACAGCTAGCAATAAACTGTAATGTCTTCACTAGGAGAAGATTCTACTTAACTATAAGAAAATCTACTCTGCCTACACTGACCTTTACATTTATCTGAAGCAATTTTAATGTAGTTCAATAATGGCTGACCCATTTCCTCTCTAACCCATGCCAGAACAGACCACGAAAGTACCATTGCAGGAAACAGCATAACTGCTTTAACCTGCTCCAAAACAGTTCACACAGCTTGTGTTCAACATCAGTATTTGTACTGAAACCCTTAATGGCAATGGTGGTCATTTTTTTCAGTGAAAATTAAGTATAATTTTTGTTCTCTTCTCACTTTCACTGATGGGAAAGCTAGTTTAGTTGTGCAACTCATGAGGCAACTTTTTTTACAAAGCTGACAGCTGCATTTACATTTACTTTCAAATTCTATACCTGTTTCTATTAAATGTATATGGTGATCCTTGCAGCTCAAGTTATGATGCATCTATGTCTCATCAATTCTGATAAGAAACATAATTTTTGCTGCCTTCACAATACACCACAATCACAAGCTAAAAGCACAACAAAAAAAATCAAGTAGTTTCTTGAACATCAGGATTATAAAACATGACTTTCCATACTATTTTCCCATACAGATTCTCTGATGCCTGGTAACACAACTCTACTCACAGTATATCTCTATCTTCAGACAGCTACTAACTTGAATCCCATTTCTCCACCTCCAGTTATCTTCACAAAGCCTTAGAAACATTTGTTTTGAGACTCTTTTACTGATCAATGTGACTGAAATTTGGATTGAACAGGTGCAAGTATTTGAGAGGAAGCTTCAGGTGGTAAATCTTACCACCTTGCCTGAATAATTTACAGATTAAAAAAAAACCTACCATGGTTCTTGGGATACACAAATGTGAAAGAAAAAATGGAGAAACACAATTTTAAAGTACAATTTTAAAGTACAAATACTACTGTAGATGAGGAAATAATTGATTCCATAGAAGCTTAAGGTATACATCAGAAACAGAAGTTGTACCTAGATTATTCAAACTGGCCAATCAAATAACCATCACCAAGAGGAGGACACAAAGCATTCAGTTCCACAACCACACCTATTTGTCCTTAAATCTAGCACTGTCTGCTGGACAAGCAGGTACATAAACCTACCTAATGATAAAATACATTCTGCTTTGTACCAGCCATTGCTGGGGGGAATAACAGCTATTGATCTACGAAGAATTCCTGTGCTCTTCCACTTCTGAGAATCCTGTCCAGTGCTTCCTGTAAAGACTAAGAGCCAACGCACTAGAAACACGTTCAGAGTAGATGACATGCAGACTAAAAAAACTTCATAGAAATGTAATTTTTATATTATAAAATTTTAAAATGTGACTGTGTCAGAACAGAAACGTAAAAGAAATTAAATGTCAGAACATATAATTATTTTGAGGTTCATTACACAGTAGTGTGAACAACTACAAGAACTGAGGACTCTTGAAACAAGTCAGGAAACTACATGGGAGTACATCTTAAAAGGAAAAAACAAACCCAAAATCCCAGGCTACCCCTCATCTTCATCAAAGTACTCCTTTTCTCTAGTCAGTTATGTGTTTACATAAATCAGTTTCATAAAATAGTAAAAGTATCAGAGGAGTTTAAGAAAAATAAAACTTATTGAAACTTATGAAAGTCACTGTTCTACCATTAAAGACATAATTACTCTGCTTGTTGGAAATTTCTAGAAATTCTTTTTTATATCAAATATAGAACCCCTATAAACTTCACTGTATACAATATTCCAACCCTTTATTCCTCCAATCACATACTATAGTTCAAATCTTGGCACCTACTCTGCGCTTGAAAAATTTATTTAGAGAAGTTTTAGAATTTATTTATTCTTCTTCTATACAATTAAAAACCATTAGTATTTGAGAAATGATGGAATTTTATTAAATGATAATACTGTCGATTCCCCTAAAAATTAGGGCCAGACAAACCTGCAAGTATATCTGACTTTTCTATAATTGCTGCTTATCTAAGTAGGCACAACAATAAGTACTGTAAAGTCTACTCATATTTAACAGTGAAAAAGTATTCAGTACAGAGCAATGGCATACACTCAAAAAGATGCTGACATGAACTGCATTTAATAAGGCTCTAACACAAATGAATTGGTCAGCCAGAAATAAGATTTGGAGCAATTTATCATGAGAGGTAGCAATTCTTGCAATTCCACTGCTGCCATTTACTGATATGCTTGTCCTTTTCAGAAGTATGACTTCATTAATTGATTGTCATGGTGGTGAATCATATGAACTGTCAAATGATGGTAATACACTATAGCATCAAAGCCATTATCAGAGGAATCAGAGTGCCCAGGAAGTACCCAAATTGCAAACTATTCCTAAATTGTCACATGCCTTAACAATAGAAATCAAAAACATTCTGCTTCAGAGCTTTAATCACCTGACATAAACACTCTTACTCTGTAGCAGTTCTGAATCTACTTCTTTTGGATCTAAATATTTTCAGAAGCCACAAGTTCTTAATTTTCTACATCAAGTATTAGACACTGAAAAACAATATTTCCTGCATCTCATTCAAATGGGCTTCCATTCATCAACAGCTTCTGAAATAGTGGATGTATAAGGATAAGAAAATAGAGTGGTTCAGAGTACTCAGATTTTTTAACATATCCCTCTACAGAACTAACAAACTAACATTCCTAAAGACAAGATTTCAATAATTCTCTCTGGTCAGTACATTTACACAGCAAAATCATTATTATCTGATGACAATTAAAAAAGAATATGCCAAATTCCCACATCTTGTGTTGCTGAACGCTTTTGTTAAACCTCCCAGAACTAAATTACTTTATGTGGACAGAGAATATTAAAATTTAAGGACAAATGACAGGTCAAGTCAAATACCTACAGAATAGAAAGAGTGGTGGTAACAGCAGAAGAAGAAGTGGAGAAGGAATGGCCTTCCCTATATAAGAAAAACCAAGTGCTAAGCCTCTCTTCCTCTTCTTCCCCTTCCCCAGAAAGGAAACAAACAAACAAACAAAAAACACAAAAGAAAATCTATTTCACATCTTGGAACATTACTGGCAGATGTCCGTATACATAACATAGCCTCTAAAAAACACCCCAAGGCCTCAAATTATCAATATTCAAGGAAAAAAACCCAAACCAAACCCCATCAGCTGTGCTCCGCTTCCATTAACACAAGTGAAATTAACTAGAAGCCATACACAGTGGTTGATACTTAACACAAGAAACCTAACATTTCATGAAGGAATGAAAGGCTCCCCAATTGGTTGTTTGGGATGTCTCTCATTCATCAAGTCACTACTAGTCTTTACACCAGTATGGTCTATTAACAAAACTCAGTTTTCCCTTTTTCTAGTCTGTTGTTCAGTTTTCCCTCTTCATAGATCTACGTAAAAACAATCTGGTAAGTGGGGCCCCTATGCTAGTTTATGGTCTTACATGAAACATTAATCTGTTAAATCTATTGCAGGGGAACTACCCATATTTTCTCTCCTCTTTGACTGCAGCTACACTGGGTTGACTGCTGGTTTGCAACAAAATAGCTTCAGAGCAGCAACCACAGAAACTGCTCGCATCTGCAGCACATCCTGGGGAAGGGTTTAGGCCTCAGAGATTCTACGAAGGAAAGAAAAAATCCTAAACGAACAAAAACCTGACTAAATTTGTGTCCAAACTTTTGATTTATCGTTTCCCTGCTGTCCTTTTTTAGCAACGAACGAGCAGAAGTTTCTTCCTCCAGGCCCACCGCCCGCTTAGAGCCGTTGGGATGGGTCGGTAGCAGCCGCCGGGCCTCCAACCCCCTTCCCGCGGAGGGCCTGGGCGGAGATGAAAGCACCGACACCTCTTCCCCCTACGGAACCGGCAGCAGAGGGGGGGTGGCAGGTCGGCAGAGTCCTGACAGCCCGGCGAGCAGCGGGGAGGGCCAGCCGAGGCGGGGAGAGCACTTGTCCCCAAGTTTCCCAGCCGCGTATGAAGTCTCCCATGCCCTCCCCCAATTACCGGCACCGCCGTGAAGCGAGAGGAGCCACGGACATGTCCCGCCCCAGACCCCCACCGCTTCCCCCGGGCCTGGGCTTACCAGCTCTTTCTCGCCGCCTGAGCTCGGGTCGAGGTAGGCTCAGCGACCCGGAACATGAACCCGGCGCCTCCCCCGGCCGCTCCCCGGGGAGGCTGGCGCCACTTCGCAGAGACTGGGCCGAGGGAAGACGGGTCGGGGCCGGCAGCAGCGCCGGAGGATAGCGGGCGAAGGCCAGGAGGGGAGGACGCGGGCGGCCAGCGCTGCTCCTCAGGCCCCCATGATGAGAGCCCGGAAGCAGCTGCGGCACCGAGAGGAAGCCGGGCGCGACCATCTCTCCTCTTCCCCTCCCTCTCCGGATTCCTGCCCAGGGGCGCCTCGTCACCTCCAGCGTTCCCCGCCTTGGCTTCGCTTCCGTACAAATCCAGCTACTCGGGGCTTCCGCTACCGCCAGTGCTCAGCCTTTCCCTGCTGCTAGGGCCGCGGTGGGAAGTGCCACCCCCGCGTCAGGGCATAGTGGTACGGTCCCGTTGCCATGGTAGCGGCGTTGGTAGGGAGGGAAGGAGGGAGGGAGCATGGCCGCCCTGGCCCGGCTTCAGGAGAGGCTGACGGAGCTGTGGGAGGAGTATTACTGTAGAAACAGGTAACAGGGTCGTGCCGGTGGTGGGGCGGGACGCACCTCCTCATGCTGGGTCGGGGCTGGCGGGGGCGATCAGCCTCCGGTTTCCCCCGGCAACGAAGTGGAGACACTCCTGATGAAAACGGTGTAGCTTTAAAACACCTTCGAGAGCACCCCCACCCACACACACCTTTCCTCCCTCCCCCCAAATATTTCCAGAGTGATTTGAGGAGACCTGCTGGCTGCAGCACAGTTTCCTTAAGGGGTCCATTTATGCACAGAGGATAATTAGTGTCGCGCTGTTCCCCTGATAGCTGTGAGGAAAAAGGAGCCTCCGGAAACTCCGACAGGCGCTGAGCCTCCCGAGCTCAGCTCCCTCCCTCCCTCCCTCCTCAGGAATCGGCCTCGGACGGGTTGGTGTTCATTCTGCAGGCTGTTTAAAACGGCTTCGTTTTTAAATTAGGTTCTGCGGCATGAGTTTCTAGTACGTGAAACACGTTTTATCTCATTCTACTACATTAAGGAAGTTTATTCTACTAAAGATCCCAAATGTCCCAAGGCAGGCTGATCGATCACATCCATCACCTGACACCCTTCTCTTGGCCGAAGAGGACAGTTTGTGCTGTTAAGTTTTCTGACAGCTTTTACCAGATTAGATTTTTAGGAAATGAAATGGCTTAAGACCTATTTTAATACGGCATAGATTTGTTGTAATCCTAATACTCGAACAGAAAAAAACAAACAGAAGAAACAAACTACAAACCCGAACATATTTAGCACAGTTGTAGGGTGTTTTTTCTTTACTAATTAATACATCCTCTGTTTTAGAATCTAATTACAACGTCATTTGTATGAATAACAAAGCTCCAAAACATCGCTAAAAGTTCAAGTTTTGCCTGCATGTAAAGTGTTGTGTTTTGGTGTCCTTTCCCTGAACTTTGGCTCATATTCTTGTGGCTGTACACGCAGCAGTTCACTAAATGAGCATCAGTTACAGGAGGCTGTGCGTGTATTTCACGTGTATTTCAGGTTAGAAAGAGCAGGCTGAGCCAGACGTGAAAATCCATTGGAGGGCAGCATGCTTGATGTTTGGGGATTTGTTTTTTCGCAGAGCTTTCAAAAATTGAATTGTCTCCCTTTTAAGAATAGACTATAATCCATCAGCTTCTTGAAATTCAGATTTTCAGATGTGAATTTGAATGAGAGGCCCCAAACAGTTCAGCTCAACAACTCTCAGGCTGATCAGTAATCCGATCTTTGTTCTCATAAGGTGCAAATCTTGGACTGCTTCAACACAGATGTCATCTGAGTCCTAAAATCCTGAAACAAATAAGAACATCTTACTTAGGGATTACTTATTTGACTTTTAAACTTAATAAAAAACTTTGAGGTACTGATGCCTGTCAAATTTTTAGTGGTCTATGAAGTATTTTTGAAGCATTTGTATTTTGAAGTCAGACAACAGCTTTTATTTCCCTTTCAGAACTATGCTTTATCTATTACGTTAATAACAGATCTGTTAAAACTGCCAAATCTGTGATGCTGTGAGCACGAGACTCTGTCATTTTGTCAGTCTTTGAGAAGTATCTATGACTCTAAAAGCTTAAATCAAACTGTATTTCAATTACGCAATCTGATCAGAATTAGAGATACCAGTTTGAGCAATTTATACGTCAAATCACTTTTTCTGGCAGGGTCAGTTCAAAGTATTTGTGGAGCCATACTGTAAAAAGAAAAAGACTTTTTGGTTTGCTCTAATAAAATTTACAAGGACTTCTAAACAGACTTGTCCAGGCAAAACAGAATGCCAAATCGAAAATCTAGCAGAGAGTAATACAGGAGGTTTCTGCTTTTCCAGAAGCAGACTTAATATTGCCAAGTAAGTACGGCTGGTTTTGGAGCTGTCATCTCTGGCATGGCCAGTTCCATATCCCCTTTTTTTTCAGGTTGTAATTGTGGCTGCCTGTGTAGGGCCAAATCACCCTTTTAATTGAAATAATTTACTTCTGCTTCTTATGAAGTGGAGTAGACTGCACAAGAGAGGTGACAAGGAAGCTCTCTAGCTTAAAAACCAGCTTTGATATTGACTTTTTTTGTGGTCCTAGGTAAAAAAAGTCTTTTTTCTACAGTTGCCAGGTACTGGACAGGTGTGAGGTTTTCAGATGACAATGAAAATTTGTGCCCACTTAATTTGATTTGAGAACACATACTGCACCAGATGATATAAAATGAATGTAGCTTTTTTATCTCTGGTAGTAAATATGTGTTTAATTTTTTAAGAAACATAATGAGGACAATCCTCATTTATCAGATCAAGATTGATCCTGCTGGTGTTTATCAAGGCGATTATTGTTGACGTTACACTTTGTTAGGAGACCTAACAAGTTAAGAAAATTAATAGTAACCTAGTTGTTCTTTGTAGCAGATATAACAAATTAAACTAGTTGGTAAATATGTTCCTAATAACAATGAGATAGCAAAAAATCCATGTATATTAAAATATCATTTTAAGTTCAAAGACTTGACAGTTATGGTATTTAGAAAAAAAACAAATAAGTAAATAAAAGCTAGCAGTGAGCTCGTAACTGGTTTTTACTCCTGAGCACTGAAATTCCTCATGGTAATTTTTTCTTCCTGAACTCTCTGAAGACTCTCTTCCAGATTCATATACTGTGTGTTTCACATATTTTTTAAAACCTTTTTAGCTTCATAGCGTGACTTTTATCTTTGTTACTAACAGTATTCCCGTAACAGACAGTGACTGAAAGATGGCAAGAAAGGACTATCTCTTGGAATTGTTTTCTGACTTTCTAATGAGGTCCTTGTGCTTCTTTTCCACTTTTGCACATGTGTTTTGCTTGTACAATGTCATTTGACACGAAGCTTTGACATCACCTTGAAGTCATAAATTTGCCACCTACATTTATATTGTATCTTCAGCTGCCTGACTAGTATCTTTTTCTAGATAACCTTTCTTCCCATGTAACTTAGAAACAATTAGTTTATTTTTTCTCTGTATCCCTTTTTCATTAGTTCTTCTAGCATCTATATTAATCAGTGCTGCAGTCTAGCATATTTTCTAATTCTTTTGTTTCCTTTTATTCCCTCCTTGCCTGCTGCAGCACATGCCAGTGTGCTGCCTGTTTCATTTCTACATCATCTCTAAAATCTGTGTCTCTGAATTCCCATTGTGAAAAAGTCCTGTCAAGACTCAATAAGCTGTTACACTGAGTACTATAATTCCTTGTAAAAGATTCCCATGGTCATCCCTTTGGAATCTATCCAAATTACTAATACTCTTTATTTCCAATTCACAGCTAGCTTCTTTTTAAGCCATACTAAGATTTCATATCCTGACATTCCAGACCTTCTAAAGACTGGAAATTTCCACATCTAGTTTCTTTCCTATGCTTTTGTTGTTCTAAGTCATAATAGTTTTAACGTACGTTTGTATCTCATTTTCCTTCAATCTCCTTTTTCATGTTTCTGTTCTTTAAAGTCATTCCTAAGATACCATCCAAAAGTTGTAAATCCTTGACATGCACCTCTAAGATCAGCTCACATTCATTAAAAAATCTCCAGATGAGGCATTACTGATGCAATCACTGCTCGGGTAATAAACACAGTATTTTGTATTGGTCATTATGAACTCAATTGATATTTATCTGTAGTCATACTAACCACATCTAATTTATTTAATATTCATGAGGATATGATATTTTATACATAGCTACAGATTTTTGTTATAATTCAAGCCTAATTATCATTAAAGCATTATCTGTATATTTCCTCTGCACAAAAGGAGTGACATTGATATTCATTATAGGAGTAATAGAACTATAAGTCTATATTCTTACTATAGGAGTAAGAAGTACACTCTTCCAAACCTTACGTCATCTACAACTTGCAGTGCTCTTTATGTTTGTTATCTTCATAATATGCAATTAATGTGGATAGTATTTTTAGCTACTATTTAATATTGTAGAATTAAGCAGTGAAAAAAATTGTGAAAGAGTTCACAAGCAGCAACAGTAAGAAATATTTAGAATAATTTTTCTGCTTTGGTAATTAATTACTATGCTTACAAGTATTACTACTTTTTATATTTTCAGATCTATAGATGAAGAAAGAACAATCGAGTACAAAGCCGCTGTCAAAATCCAGAGCTGCTTTCGAGGATACAGAGTCCGAGCCTACCTAAGGTAGTTTATTAAGGCCCTTTTAATCTGTATTTCTATCTTGATTTTTTCCCCCAAATTTCTGACGGTAATACTTGATTTTAATAAAGTGGGAGCATTTGGAAGAAAACCCCTCAACAACTGTTATTCTGCTTTTAACCTGCTTTTAGATTGAATTAAATATATGCTGTGCCACTGTAGGAAGTAATAATTTTTGTTTTTCAGAATCGTATACAATTAAAATGGCATGGAAAAATTCTCAGCTAGTTAGATACATTGGTTAAAACCATTCAAATTCAATGCTTTGTTTATAAGTAATGATAGAAAATGCAATGGAAATTACATTTGTAAGGGTATTTCATTGAACTTTTGCATGGTAACTGGAATAGTATATATATGTTTTCAATATACTTTTTTAATATACTTTTTTTTCAAAATGTAAAGTTTTTGTATATAAATATATGTATATTTGGTTTCTAAGTGTGTATGAGTGTGCATATGAATATATGCATGCATGTATGTATATGTATTAAATATGTTTGCAGTGGCCATCTACTTATTATGAAAAAGAATCTTACATAATGCACAGTCTCAAAATAATCTTTTTTAATATATATTTCATTTTAGATACCTGAACAAAATGGCGATTACTATACAGAAGTGGTGGAGAGGTTATCAAGGCAGAAGATACTTCAGAAATATGGTGGAGGTAGAAAACTGGTATTAAAATTTTATCTATGGAATACATATGAAGCAATTCATTCACTTGTCTTGAAATTAAAAATGTTGAACTTTATCCTTTACACACAGACATGTACTTTAGTATCATAAGAAGCACCATTCATTTCAGTAAGCTTACTCATAATGGTAAAGTTAAGTCCATGTTTACATGTTTGCAGCTCTACAGTATTAGTCCTGAAGCCAGCACTGAGATCTCATGCAGAAGCCTGCCCTCATGATGCTAATTGCAGGATTGGAGCTTTTCAAGATGTGGTTTTTCCTGGCAGAGCTTTTAATTCTGAAAATGAAATAAACCAATGTGTCTTGAAGTATTTCAAGTTTTGCCTTAAGGCACGCAGCACATCACAGTCAATCTAATTCCCCTGACAGACTAAAAGATAGCAAAAGTGTATGGTGGCACACAAGCTAAAACCTCTCTTAACAGGTTTTGGAGATTAAGAGGATACTAATTTCCCTTTAACACAAAACTATTAAGTTTTAATGTGTACTTTACTTCACTAATTTACCAGCTTATGTTAATACTTTGCGATAGTTTTTAACTTGTTAGTCATTTATTCTTGATTAATTTTGTTCAAGTTAAATTGCTATGTTTTAGTCACAACAGACAAGTCAAGAAAAAGTAAAAAAATTTATCCATAACTAATATATTACAGGCTAAAGTCCATACCTCATACTAAACTATGTTTTCAAGTAGCAGGAGTTGTATGCCTGGAATCTTGTCTATTTTACCCCAAATCTATCAGATTAGAAAGATTAGAAATTTTTATCTCTTCCAGTTCACTTGGCTTAACTAATAAAACATGATTCATCTTTTCAGGTTGTAGTTTTCAGTCTACCTTCTAACACACCATATTGTGAATACTGAGAAAATAGCTGCATGGTTGGACTGGGCTGTGCTTGCACAAAAGTGGGACTTGAATGAACATTTTTACTGAGTTTAGGGAAGGTTTATTTAATCTAGAAAAGATTCTGCAGAAGAGAGATGGTAATGTTAAGGTATGTAAAATTTTTTAATGAAAAGAAAGGATCCAGGCAGCTATGGAAAAATGTAAGGAAGAAATGAATGTGATGTGGAACACACTGCTAAAAGATGTTGTGGAATCCCCCTATTGCAGGTTTTTAAGAGAAGATTAGACAGATCCTTATCATGGATAACTTAGATGTCATTCAGGCAATGTTTTAGGTAGTCATGACATCCAATTAAGTTTTATATTTTTGCAGAGTTAAAACATTACAGAGTGGTGAATTTCACTTCAGAAATAAGGCAGTTTATGTGTCGGTTTTTCAAGATGAGAGTAAGAACCATGTCTGTTACATTTTAAGATAGTCTTTAAAATTAGCACAGATTTCATTTAATAGCCAAGCTGCCATAACTAGCATGGTAAAACCTCCTCAGCTTTCCATTCTTGAAATATGTTTCTGAAAAGAAAAATAATGATATAAAAAGTCTCTAGCCAATAAAGTCTATTTCGTATGTTCGAAGTGGTGTAACTGAAAAGCCTTTGCCAAGTCTGAAATCTGTAGAACAAAAAAATTATTGAAGCCCAACCTTAATACACACATTCTAAATCAGATTATGAGTTCATCCAGTTCCTGGGTACTACTACTTATATTATACCAGTCAGGGCTCTAGCAAAACAGAATCTCATCAGCAAGCTTAAGAATTAGACACCAATCAGGATAGAAACCCATCTTTTTTGCTCAAATGCTTTATTTTGTGCTTGTCTCTTTGATTGGAGAGGACTAAATAGGACAGCCTTATTGAAAGGCAACCTGAAAGTAGCAGATAGAAAGGCACATTTATCTCCCTTTAGACTGCTATGTTCAGTATCCTATGTTTTGGCATGGACTTAAATATGATGTTCAACTTCATTCCCTAACTTTATTGTTATATTATTGATCTGTAGCGGAATTTGGAATGTTTTAAAAAAGAACAAAAATCTTTGCAACTTAACATGACTTTTAAATTAAAGAGTCATTTAATGTTGCTTCTAACACATGCTAATAACTGTTGTAATGACTCCTCATTATGAAATTTGATGATACTTTTGACATGGTAGCTCCTTAAATACTAAAAATATTGGTCAGTTTAGAATTTATCCAAGGATAATTATTGGTTTGGTATCTGCTGTCAGAAAACAAGGCTAAGCATATGCACAAAATGCCCATGATTACTTGATGATAAATCATTTTAATGATTATATTCAAAATTGTGAAATGTGAGTGGTACTGACGTGGAAAATAACAAAGGTTGAGGCCTTGTCAGGATGGCTGTCCATATGTGCATCACTACTAGTATTTCTTTTATTACACTCCCAGTTCCTCTTCCTTTGACTCTTAAAATACATTAAGGTAAAAAAAAAATAAATACAATGGTGTTTATATAACGAATTTTGCACACCTTTCTATATAATAGATGTAGGTGGTTTGGTATAAAGTTGTGCTTCCTACTATTAAGTTCAAGCTGAAATGAAGATCTGCACTCCTATAGTTTCCCTAATAGCTTAATTGCACTGGTGAACTGGATTCTGAAAGTATGACTTTTAAAACCAGGCAAACACCAGAACATGAATCAAACTGTATGTCACTGTTTCATTTAACAGAATTTCTTAGTCTTTTCTTTGGAAATCAGCATGCATGATGGTCATCCCTTTTGCAAGGAGATGCAATTGAAAAGAGACATAGCTTGGACACCACCTGAAATAGCTTAGATTAAACTCAGTAGCCAGTTTTAAATAATCCAAATCCAACAGAATTTAGGCAAATGCCTATTTCCGTTATATAAAAATATAAAAAAAGTCCCTGTTCCCAACTTAGACCATGTGCTGGTTTCTTTTCTCAACCCACTCAGTCAAATTTCTGGATCTCATTTGAACTTTTCACTTTGCATTAACTGAAAAAAAAGAAAGTATCAGTCAGTATCAGATCATATTTGTAGGTGACCTTCAAACATGTTTTTAAATAGAAAAGGAGAAAAGTAGCTCAACAGTTCATATACAAAATGCTTAAAATATATTTTGGGATCATTGACCTGAAGTAAATTAGTAGGGAGACCTGTGTATTAACATCTGAGACAGATACAGGGACTTCATGGTTCAGAAGTGGAGGTGATGCTTTTGGGTGAGATGGCAAGATAGATAATTCTTTCCAGAGTGTCAGCCTTGCAGTGTCACCTTGGAACTGGCATCCAATGAAAGAATGAGAGCCAGTGCAATGGGCACAAGCTGAAATGCAGGGGTATTCCTTAAGCATAAGAAAGGAGACTTCTGGACAATGAGGCTCTAGTTCAAGAAAGAATCTCTTGTTTACTGGGAAAACACAGCAAAATAGAAGCATTATGATTTTGTGAATAGGGATGAACTCATTCTCCATCACTAGTAGTAGTAAAACCAGGATGTTTATTTTAAGCAGAATCAGAAAACAGTGGCCAAATCCATTAGCAAAAGAACCTACAGGATTGCACAAGCTTTGGCTTTCAATGCAAGTATACAGCTGTTAGACAGATGGGCAATTCTTCATTTGGTTGGCCTATGTAATTTCCTTTTTATTTTGAGTGTTCTTGTTAAGTAGTGGTAGGGTAAGGCCTGGATTTCTTACACCTAAGTTGAGGTATTCAAGTGAGGACTCTAGTTGCCATTGACTATATCTGTAAATAGAATACAGAGATGTAATTGCAGAGCTCTTCAATACTTTGCCATGCTCAGAGGGAAAGTGGTCCCACAGACTTTCGGTACTGCAGATATAAAGAGCATGATGATGTTAGGTCACCAGTTTAGGTTCTTCAGTGAAATGATGGATTCAGACCTAAGTGCTCACAGCCTTCAAATGTGAGAAGAATCCACAAAATGGTCTGAGATTGCTTAGTTTAATCACTGGACAGAAAACTGATGATCATTATAAGGTTAAGAATTTCATTTAAAAAGGTACTTTATATATTTGGAAAGGTACTTTATCTGTTCCAAAGAAAGAAAAGAGTACTTCACTACTACTTACTACCACTCCAGAAGTTCTGCAAAGCAAAACCAATCAATTTAATCCAACGCTTCAGGAATATACTTAGAGCTGGAAACTGTTATTCCAATGTTAGCCATCTACAGTTATTATCAGTCAGAAAACATTTATGGAGACAAAAGGGGAGATAGATACCACTATTTATCCAAATGCAGACCTTTGGGGCAGAGATTACCTCAAATATATCTAAGTAAACACACACATATTTATGTGTACATCTACCCATACACATGAAACTTCTCTGAAATTTAGCAGTCCCGCATTCTTCTCCATATAGAGAAATATGTTTTCTACTGTTTCCATTATTAGTAGACTGGTTTGATATTAAAGTGAGTATTTGAAATGCACCTTAATTAAACTGCAGGAATTATGCCTTGCTTAATGTAATGAAGAAAGAGAATTTAAAATGAAGTAGCGTCATTGTGTTCATTTGTAAATAACATATTGCAGCCAACTGTTTCTTAATTGCTCAGACTGTTGATAAATAATCCAGTCCTGCTGCTCTCCACAGACAATTTGCTTTGGATCAGACTAGGCAATTCAAATAACACTAATTACAGCGAAACCCTTTTATAGTGAATTCCTGTTTGCCATGGGGGAGAAAATCAGTATATCAGGGGAAAGCACTTTTGCCTTTGATTTGTGTCTAAAACATGAGAAACACATAAAAGCTGCATGTTGTGCTAAATAAAGGACATACTTTTGCATTCAAAGTACTTATATTTTACTTTTTATGATACAATTGTGAATTATGTTCATTTTGCATTTGTAATTAGAGGGCGGAACAGATGTGAAAGCTTAGTTTAAAGTGATGTATCCATTAAAATAACCTATGCTGCCAAGTGATTGCTTAGTATAATAGGGGATTCGTTCACTATGAGAGGAATTCTACTTTATTGGAAGGAAACCAGGGCTTCGGGAAATGTTTTCTATATCAGGGGATTCACTGTAACATGGTATCATTGTATTTATGATTTTATGATGTTAAAATGAATATTAAATGAAACAAAATTCCCAAGGATTACTCGAGAGGCAGCTAAGTACATAACATTTAGTACAGATGGTTGGAAGGCACAATTTTGCTCCATCACTGCATCCGTATCCTTGAACGATTTCGACTGAAGACAGCATTTCTTTGAATTTTTCATTAAACCAGACGTCTTGAAATATGAATTCCTTTTATGTTTCTGTGAGTTTTGGCTAAAAGAACCCCAGTGAATAAATCATACAATACTACGTGTCACTGGCACTTGTGAATATTTCTGCTTTGTTATTCTACTCTCAGTAGAGCACCATTGATTATCAAACTCAGCAGAGAGCATTTTATGATCATATATCTCCATTAGCTCCTAGTTTGACTACCATAGATTTTTCTGGTTAAGCCTGCATTATGTATTAGGAAGCCTATCTCTTCAATACAAAGTTTGATTTTATTCTCTCTAAGCCTAGAACTCTTATTATGTATTATGTATAAAGATTCTTATCTTTTATATGTAAAAATAGGAGCACTGTCTTTGTGTAACTGAAATATATGCCATCTTTTTTTTTCCTTGATTCACAGACAGCATATTTTATTATGAAGATGAATTTCTACAATGAAATGGCTGTCAGGGTAAATATTTCTTCACTTGTTAAACAAATGAAAAGTCAATTGTGCTCCGAATTTGCTTTTAATAAAATGAGAAAACCAGAATAATATACACTTGATTGATATGCTGATGGCAACAGTGGGAAATAGTACATAGTTAAAAATTAAAGTTACACTCAGTAGTCTGGGCTACATTTGAAAACTGTAGTTGAATTTAAGGAATCTGCATGTGTCTTACTCCATTTAAATGTTCATTGTACCTTACCATATATCATGCTGATAAAAACCCCAAACATTCTATCTGGAAGTATTCTTACAAATGTAGACATATATTTACAATTCTGACAAGCTACAGGGCTTATATGTTTGTTGATGTGCCTGTGCTTTTTTCCTTTTGTTAGTACATGACTTTTGGTGTCTTGAATCTCAAAATAGTCAGAGAGAGCAATTCCATTGCCTGAACACAGAGGTGTAACTGCACCGATCTCATTGATGATATTATGAGTGAATTTTTTTAGAGGATTAAGATTAGAAACAGTCCTTGAACTTAAATATACAGCAAATGAAGTTTGTTAAGGGGAAAATATATTTAACTGGAAATTAGCATTTTTTCCCTGCATTTAAACTAACTGCACTTAAACAAATATATGAAACAAAACAAGGAAGGATATGAGATAATTCTTGGGAGGAACTCTTTTTATCTTCCTTAATTATTTTATTTTGTGGAACGAAGCTGCTTTAATTAAGAAGTCTATATCTTTTTAGGCAAGGCATTTACCTTGTTAATTCTACCAAATGTAACAATGTGGTGGGAATGGAGAGTAACCCAAGGAAACTCTGTAAAGTAGGAAGATTCTCAGAATGGATTTAAATTTTGTGACCTTTATGGTTCTAGAATAACTCAAACTCAAGAGATGTGTTTCTATTAGGTTTTTTACTTAGTCCTGGTTATCTATAAGGCACAAAATAGAATGTTACACTTGGTCTATGATAGAGAACTAAAAGTTTTTCCTCAGAAATGTACTTTTGTGCTGTTTTAGTTCATACCTTAGTTAGCTAGTTTGGTAGTATTCCACAGTGGATTAATGCTCTATACTCATGCAGTTGAAATCAGTGAGAAAATAAAGGATGCAAGCCAGCTCTTAGAAGTTGTCTGTGTACTTTTAGAAGGCATTTGAAGACCATATTTCAGAGGTAATTATGTATTCTAGTCAAATGGAGTTTTGCGTTTGGTCTTTCATTTTTAAAAGACATTGAATATGTTCCCATACATTTGTAATGGAAATATAATGTTGAATCATTAGGTGATATGAATCTTCCAAGTGCCATTTCAGTTATGTCCTTTTCTTTAATGGAAATTTAAATCAGTAGAAAACAATAGAAGAGATCTTTATTTAGTTGCAAAAGTCAGAATCTGATTGTCCTCTGTCAAAATCCTGTGCAGACATATCTGCAGAGCACATTTAGAATGCTGCAGTTCTGAAACACTGAATGTTTGGTTTTGGTTTGTTTGGGGTTATTTTGTTGTTTTTTATTTATTATTATTTCGGTTTGGGTTGGTTTTTTGTTGGTTTTGTTTGGGTTTTCTTGTTTTTGTTGGTTTGGTTTTGGTTTGGTTTGGTTTTTTTCTGTCATCTGTTTTTTTTTGAGAACTAACCAAGATTCAGGAAAATAGGCAATAAGGCCTCTTTAGTTTCTGCAGAGAAGAAATGTGGCCAGACTTTATCCTGCAGTGTCTCAAGTTTACATTGTGAGCTTGATTAATGATGAATATCCTGCAGAGTTCTGAAAATAAAACAATAACTGGGTATGTTTTTCTATTTAACCACTTAGTTTGGCCTGATAGTGTTAGAAAATATTTATTCTGTTCATAGTTTCTGATTAGCAATGCACTTCTGATTTTGGCAACTGAAGTATCACTGCTCTTGTATGTACACATGCTCATAGTTTTGAAGTCAGTCTACATCTCCATCTCCCTGGATTGCATTCAGTTGAAACCAGAACTATCAGTTTCACCTTTCTAAATCAATTTCAGTTTGAGTACTAGGTCAAAATATTATTCTGTCCCTTAAAAGCTTTAAGGTTGCTATAAATTTTCAGCAGCAAAAGTAATCCTATGGAAAAAAATATATTCCCATGAGCAGATGGCTTTTGATATATCAAGGTTTTGCCATTTGTTTTAGTGCTTAAAATAAACATTATTTATAAGACCACTTACATTTTGATGTTACTTAATGAGGAATATGCATCATTGATTTGACTAGCTTAAGAGGTCATTTAGAACTTGCCCGTTAACAAGCTGTAATCTGCTGAGCACACAATGACTTTGTTTAAAATTATCTGTTCAGTGCTGATCAATGACAATAATTGTTTTGTACCAATCACTGTTGAAACTTGCTAATTACTTTGAAGGGCAAACACACTTGTCTCTTTATTTTCAATAATTTTTAAACACTCACCTTGGAATTAAAAAGAAATACGTACTTATTTTTATGAAAGCAAGCATTTAGAACTTTCACATTGAAAATACAAACATCATCAGAAGCTTTGTGTAAAATGTTCCTTTCCAAACTTCAGTTTTGTGATCAGTGACATACATAAACCTAATAATAAGTTATTTGAGACATAATGCAGCTTTTTTTGCTCATGTTTCGTTCAGTTGAAATCAGTGAGGTCATTCTGAACAGAAAGTTTTGTAAATGAAGGTGGGTTGTGGCATTTAATTGGTACACTGAGACCATTGGAGATAATTATAGCTTTACCCAATTTTAGTCTTTTGTCTTTCAGTTTGAGTTTTGATCCTTTAACCCAGAAATATCCAGTTCTGCATTTATAGCTGTGAGGCAAAGACTGAAAGAAAGTTTCAAAGGGACCATAATCCTGCATTAATGAGCTCACAGCTATGTAGGAGCCAAGTTGGTCTTGTTGAGAAATTTTTAAGCTATATAGAAAAACAAAGCTAGGATCCTTATTCACATGCAAAGGATTTTGCTTAATCCCAGATCTCTGAAGGCACACTCATTCTTTGCTCTTCCTTTATCCCTTTTTAACCCAATAAGCTTGTGTATGAGAAAGTGGAGTTGCAAAGAGTATAAACATTTACTATCACCTAGAGCAAAGAAACATGTGTAGCACTTAATCTTTCTTGCTTGTTCCCATGTTCAGCTGCTCACATAACTATTATTTATTCATATTGTGTCTAGAAGTCCAAACCATTTTTATTAAAAAAAAACACCTTAATAAACAACAACACATAGGTAAAAGAACATATCAACTTTAAAAATTAAATTTGAGTCTTATTTGAGAAGAGAGGAAAATGCATGGTGATGTACAAAGGGGAAGTAGAGAGTGCATTGACACTAAAAGTTAATATCCTATTATTTCTAATATCTGTAGTGCACTTTTTTAGTTTCTTGGTGACACATCATTCAAAAGTCTTACTGAAAGCTTTGCTGTGGTACTTATTCTCTTCTTAAATCTCACATAAAGTTATAATGGCAGCTGTACCACAAGGTGCCATTACTTGGCAATAGATTCCATCAATCGACCCTGTATGTTAGTTTCTACTTTTAAAAGTAGTGCTTCACCTTTTGTGGTTGCAAAATGGTACCAAGGACGAAGTAGGAAAATATGCAACCCTGTCTTAGTTAATCTGCTTATAGGTAGCTCCTGTGTGCAACTATTTTCAACTCAGGAAATGGTAGGAGATGGAAAAATTGCAGTGACTTTTGTCAGTTATCACAGTGGTACAGAACTGGACTGCAATGAACCTGGAATGAGCTGAAAGCATTTTGCCTGTTACTGAAGAGCACTGCCAAGACTTGATGATACAGACTCTGAAGTTACTTATTGCAGACGTTAATTGATAGTGGGAGAAATGAGCAGCTTTTTTTCCTTGCCATCTTCCTGAATCAAATGCAAAAAAGCATGACACTCTTCCCTTTTTTACATGCTTCTTTGGAATATGAAGTAGGGTAAGAAAGAGAAAACACCAGCACATGAATTGCACTCCACTTATCAAATCATACCTTGGTTCTGGAAAGAGAAGTGTTGGTGTAAAGGAAGAAAAAGAAAAACACTCCCTGTAGATACAAATAGTTTAAGTTCTTGAGAAGTCTAGTAGCTAGAAGCCCACATACTCTTGGAAATTACATTATTCTACTCTTAAATGCAGGTAGTGAAGGTGAATAGCTGCTCACATTGGACTTGCTTCTGGATCATAAGACCTTGATCTTCTTGGTTTTTTAATGGAGATTCTGCCTTTCAGTTGTTATGTCTCTTAAGATTTGAAAGGTGTAAAAGTCATGTGGCAGCTGGAGCAGGAGTGAAGGAGAAAAAAAGGAGACAGTGCAAGGAAGAAAGTGAAGAATATTTTGCAGGAAGATAAGTTCAAGGATGGAAGAATGTAAGGAAGGAGGAACTAGACACTGAGAACAGAGGAAAGGATCGTTTCAGATGTATTTATGTAGAATATGCTGACCTCTTATGGGAAAGAAAAGGAATGAAAGCAGCTCTTAGCATTACTGAAAACACCAGTTTATGTCTTCTACCCATATATGTTGACATAGGGATAAATACCACAAACCAAATTACATTACTGTTGTTTTTTAGCTAATTAATAATTACTTTCCCATCTCAGAAAAAAAGAAAGCCAGTAATCATTTCAGAAACATCATTGGAATTTGTAATTTTTAAGTATCAGAGAAAATTTAAGGTGCTTTGTTAAATTCTTAGATTGCTACCTAATTGCTATTCTTAATGCAACTTGAGAACTAGCTACAGTTAAGGGAGTTTCTTTTTCTAGTTTAAACTATCTTTTATGCACAAGAATTAGTATTTACTGAGAAGATTACAATCAGTGTGCAACTGATATTGACATGCATCATCGTGCATTGGAGATGAAAGAACTGCAATTTGTAAGTGATGTTTCCAGAAAGCCCGATTCATTTTGTTACTGGGAAGGCTTCTATTCAGTTTACATTATATTCAGAGCACAAAAATGAGAGTGTAGCAGAACATCTTGATGAGGTGGTAACTAAATAACTCCTCTAAATAAGGAGTGCATGTTGTAGCTGAGAACATACACAACTTCTGTTGTCCATTTTTACATACAGCAATACTACTGGCAATAGCAGACACATTTTCATGGCCACACCCCACTACAAACAGTGGTTAAAACTGATACTATTTTTTAATGTTGCATTAAATAGTAAATTTATATATCACTATTTAACTACAATAAATTACAATCTACCCTCATTTTTTTCATTGGTGCTTGATATCGTTTTTTATGACTTGCTACTTGATATCACTTTTAAGGAAACTGCATTGTTTGGGAAATCCAACAGGTATTTGAAATACATAAAAATGTTTGATTTGAAATATACTAAGCAAATATTTATCTCCTCTAGATTCAGAAATGGTGGCGAGGCTATTATGTTCGGAAATATGTCCATAATTATTATGCACTGAAGAAATATCTGGAAGCTGTTTCTTTGAATAATGAGATTGTCAGGTAAAGATAAAAACTCCCATGTAGTAAAGCATTCGTTTCCTCTTCTTTTATTTGTAAAAAGTTTATGGCATTAATTAATCTATTTCTTTGAGTCTAGGATCCCCTCCAGTATCAAATATCTATCTATCTATCTACCTATCTACCATTGTTTTCTTTATCCTGAGACTGTGCATACAGTGCCACATTCTAACATCATTTAGGGTATTTTGAATTCAGAATAATTTCTTTGAATTAATTAGACATACTATGGGTTTACACCAGTTAAATAAAACCAAATATGGCTCTCCACCTACGCTCAGAATTTATAGGTTATTAGGCCCTAAATACAGTTTGTTGTACTATGTTATTTTTTCCAGTATACAGAAGCTTAAAAAGTTTTCATAATTTGTTTTGAAAATTGGTGATTGACAATGAATAAAAGTGCAGATTTGGTGATCTAAATTATATGCTTGAGCTCTGCTATGAATGTTAATTGTGAATGATACTGGTGTGGACATGGTGAAGCACACTCTTTTCATAGTTACAGAAAAGATTAATTCATCTATTAGATTTCTTGCTGGGACTGTTCCTCCTATATGTTCCTACTTTATTTCTCCTATCTGCCCCTTGTCTTTCCCTTTACTTAAGTTCAAAGCTTTCTAAAACTGAGGCAATTATTTCTTTCTAGCACATTTGATGTCCTGAACCATGACTTTTTCTTCAGATAACAGTAGAAACACACAGACAAAACACTGCATGATCATGGTAATTACTTTTTCATTGTAAGTGAAAGAGTTAGACAAAATCCATCCAGCTTTTTCTGTTTAGAAAGCCTGAGATATGCTTTCTGAAGCATAGAAATATAAGGGGGTCCAATGAAAAAGTATTTTGGGAAGTCTTATCTAGATCACATGGCAAAGGTGTTTCAGCCACAAAAGCTTTACAGAAAACAGCATATGCAAATTTTACATGCAACTTTATAATATTATTTTTCTGCAGTTGTAGCTGATGCTGCATCCTCATTGTCATAGCATTATAACTTACACATTACATTATTATATGTAATGAAACACACTGATAACTACCTACCTCTAATTTCTCATTAATATTCATTTAAATGTATTCTGTGCAGAAGGTTAGATCATAACTCGGCAAAACCAGACTTACAATATCTGTCATCTCTTCAACTGTACCTTGTTCTTAAATCCTTGAAATATGTTCCCTTCTTGAAAAGGTAAAATTCAGGGAAGACAAGACCAAATCCTGGGAAGTAAATGAAACCATAACTTTTCTAAAATGCACATGACTGGGTGAACTGCAGAGGCACAGCCTCTTCATGATAGTTCTATCACTCTATCCATTGGATGCCTAAACCTGGAACAAGGCTCCTAACATGTCAGTTAGAGTAACCTTTGATGTGTGTGAACAAAACAAGACAGTAAGTGGTATTTCTACTGGACTGAACACAGATTGATGGTAGCTTTGTATTTTATTTCCCCACACCCACAATAGATCTCTGCTGTATACATATAACCTTGAAGGAATACAAAATATTTTTTTCTTGTGGTACTTTGATATGTTCATCAAATTCCCTAGTGTTGGCTCTGTGTCATTCAAAATCATAAACCCTGTGCACTGGGTAGGTATTTTAATCAATATTTTTGTGCTGTTTCTCTTTAACAGGTGAGCAGCATGGCTTCAGGTACATTGAAATGTGTTGCAGTTGGTATGTGTGAGGTCTTACCTGGCAGCTGATATACTGATAATTCTGCTTGTTTGAGTTCTGTCTTTTAGAGTTCACCAAAAGAGGTATTTCAAGCTAGAAAATCCATCTTTCATATGAAAAAAAAAATTATTTGGGTGAATTTGTTCAAATGGATCAAATTGTTTCCATTTCAAAAATGAATCAGTTCTCAAGAATCACTACAGTAATCTCTTTACTGGGGTACATTTGAAAACTAATATGTATATTATCTTTGACATTCTTATGAAATCTAACAGATGTTTAGTGAAGATCAGATGTAGGCCCTCAGCCAAACAGATTTTTCCTGTCAGTGAGCTAAGCTGCTGCCAACTGCTTTGGCCCCAAGGTGGGCAACTGTGTTTCTTAGGAGGAATACTGAACAAGGTGGAGGAGAGAGTTTCTGCATATTTTCATTTACCATCACATCGAATGTGAAAGAGTAGAACCTCATTGTTTATAAATATTTTAATGTATATAAAATTATTGCAGTTGTTCATTGTAAAAAACCCCAGGACCTGCCTGAAATTGAACAAGTGCATTTATGAAATTGCTGGGTTTTTTCCAGCATCAGCATTATGGAAATCTACATGTTGGCAGGGAGACCCACTAATACACTTCTGCACTCAGATTAAACTGGCTTTGAGCTTTTCACATCTCTAGAACACCACAAAACAACACAACATGCTACATAAAGTAATGCATTTTTTCCCTTATTTGTCTTATAGCTGTATTAGTCATGCTACATGCATTGGTGCAGTGTCAGTGCCAGAAAAGAAGCAAGTTTCTTCAGAAGTAGAAACAGAACCACAGTAAAAGAGTGATTTTTAGAACTACAGAGCAGTAATAACTCTCCATTCCCTACTCCTGCCCAAAAAACCAAACCAACAACAAAATAGACACTGAAAGTTTCTGATTTCAAAATATTGCTTAAAATGTATTTATTTCTAGAATTATGGAGTAATTCTAAACTGAACTACAGTATGTGGTTCTTAGCCTTCTAGAATAATGCTGACAGACTTCTTATTTATCAATAACAGCCTGAAATTAGATTGCAAGTCTACCTGAGATTCACTTTTACCACTTAGTCTCTAGTACCAGGGTTGTGCTTGATTTTCTCTTTCATTAAGGAGCAGCCTTAATGAAATTATTAAATTGCCACTAACTTGTTTCTAAAAGAAACTTCAGAGAAAGTTCCCATGAATCTTTGGGCATTCTATTAATTTCTTATGAGAGTATCTTGTAAGAGATACTGACCAAAGTTTGTTTCCTTGTCTCTCCTCCTTCACCCTCTTTTTTTTGTAAAATACAACACTTCCTTTACTCTGTGGGGTTTTCTCAACCAGTAGCCAAATTCAGCTTTAGTACAAGCCATCCTTATTTAATCGTTGCCCTCATTTAGTAGCCAAACCTGTTTGTCTTTACTGTGAAAACCCCAGGAGAAAGTAAACTTAATAGAAGCTGTTGCAGTTTAAAGCCATAGAGGGGTGTAATTAAGTTTAACAGAAATTGATTTAACAGAAATTGACCTCAAATATAATTAAATAATAATAGTAATATTATGTGTGAGTTTGCACTCACTTAACAGCCTGCTTGCCCTAACTTAGGGCAAAGTTTTTATGTAGAACTGAAGGTAACTGCTGGCTTTAGCTCCCAGACTGGTTGAAGAGTGGGTTGGGTTCTTCCTTCAGCATTAACTCTTACTTCCCACTGCTGCAGAGGAAGTGAGTGTGGCAGCTGCTGGTGTCCCCAGTAAAATCATAGAATCATAGAATCGACTGGGTTGGAAGGGACCTCAGAGATGATCAAGTCCAACCCTTGACCCACTACCGTTGCAGTTACCAGACCATGGCACTGAGTGCCACATCCAGTCTCTTTTTAAATATCTCCAGACACGGAGAATCCACTACTTCCCTGGGCAGCCCATTCCAATGCCTGATCACCCTCTCGGTAAAGAAATTCTTTCTAATATCCAACCTAAACCTCCCTTGGTACAACTTAAGACCGTGTCCTCTTGTCTTGCTGAGAGTTGCCTGGGAAAAGAGACCAACCCCCACCTGGCTCCAACCTCCTTTCCCTGGTATTTAAGCTGAGAAGAGATTTGAAGAATCCCTTGATAGATGGCAAAAGAATGAAATTAAATCCATAAGGTCTACATAAGGAAATTCTCAGATTTTTTATGACAATTGTGCAATTTCGCTTCAGTGTAAAGGTGAAATGGGTTTATAAGTTCTGAATTGTGTTTTTGCTATAAGATTTAGGAAGTTCTAAACCATCCAAGTAGGACACATCTTCTTAAATGTTTATTTTACAAAAATTTTGCTACTTAGATTTTAGACTAAGTGTTGATCTATAGCATCAATTTGTCTTTAAATAAATGCCAACACATACTGTATCCATGTCTGGGTATGGATTAGTTGGGTAGTTGCTTTTATAAATGCATGCATTAAAATTAATCCATTATATTTGAGTGAAGTTAGAGCATTTAATTTTAAGGTAAAAATACTGTATTTTGAAACATTCTTAAAGTTAACTTAACATCTCTAGGAGTTGACAAAATTCTTAAAAGGTGAAATATGCCAAAAACAATTAACATAGGTTATAACTCCATATGATGCATTAGAATTTTGTTTTATGTGAAACAGTTTCCAACCCATGATAAGCAAATAGACATCACTTCACATGAATTAGCATGCTGGTGCCATTATAACAGAAGAATTTATGGATGATGTCAGTTGCCCAACTGTGTGATTAACTTGCAGTTCTTTGAGTAAGGTTATCTACACACTGGCCTTTAAACTACAGTAAAACAACTTTGCTGTATGTCAGGTGTGCAACTAGAGATAAGATTTTGGGATGTAGTGCTCCATTTACTGATGAATGGCACCATTTAAATTTTTCCCCAGGCACAGAACCCAGTAAGATAGCATTATCAGAAAACTATCAAAGCAGTGGCAAACTACTGGCATTTGGGCTCTTGTGTAACCAAGGCAAGTAGTTTAGCTTCCTTGGCTACTGAATAAACACTGACTTAAAGATAGCAAAGTAGGACCAGAGTCTAGTTTTAGCAGGTACCCTAGCATATGTAAGCAGTGTTATGATTATAAATCATGAATTTCTCACACTTAGAGGATAAATGCCAAATTCTCCTATCCATTATTGTTTGTCTGTAGTAGTGAAAAAGACTTGAGAGTGGCCCTGAAGAGTATTACTTTCATCCAAGTTTGACTGTT